>NC_068985.1:89927226-89933245 GCF_001194135.2 Octopus bimaculoides
AACAAAGTAAAGATTCTAGTTACCGCACTAGTGAAAATATATATGAAAGAAGGATGTGTGTTTCTGTGTGTGTGTCGTGGTTGTGTGATTGCGTTTGTCCCCCTCACCATCACTTCACAAACGACGTCGGTGTGGTTATATCCTCGTAACTTAGCGGTTCGGCAAAAGAGACTGATAAATAAGTACTAGGCTTACAAAGAATAAATCCTGGAGTCGATTTCTTCAACTAAGCGAGGTGCTCCGGCATGGCCGCACTTCGAATGCCTGAAGCAAGTAAAAGAATACCCGAATAAGAGAATAAACACAATTGTACAAACTACATGCGTTGTCCATTTATGCTTAATTCCCTTCGTTTTTCATATTTGAAATTACAAGATCATGTTGACAATACTTAGGAGTAACGTGTGCGATACCGATGCGTTAATATCGAAACATCCAAATGTTGTTACAATTGGGACAGCTAACAGATACACGCAATTAAATGTGATAGTTAACATGAAGTTGTCTACTGACGTTACGATATTTCTCTGAGTTGGTATAGGCAAAGCTGCCAAATGTCAAACCAAATTAGAAGTTTGTGTACAGGTTTACGAAGTTTGATCTTCATAACTAATTGCTGTCTACCGAATAGAGATAGCAAACATTATGCAGAGCAGTACTATGTCTGAATACATATACATGTGAGTGTATGTATGTGAGTGAGTAAGAGCGTGTGTGTGTGTGAGTGTGTGTGCCCATGTGTGTGTGTGTGTGTGTGTCGAAAAGACTATCGGAAGTTGTTTTACACCACTTGTCACGAGGCGCTTCCAATTCTTTCTTGACTAAACTGTTCGTCATTCTTTTTCCTGTTGATGGAAATTGTTCGACTAAGTCGTATTCCTATCATCATGGAGGCTTTCCAAGAAATTTTTTTCCGATCACTTGAATGCCATCCGGCAATTGCACGATGTCAGGCCAGTTGTCTGTGAACATTGTGACACGTCCGGCCCAGATAAACTTGTCATTTCCATATTCTCGCAAGCACGTCTTTCTCTTAGCTCCATTCGCGAAACGACCGCATATTGAACATGCTCGCGTATTGAAAGCGGGGATAGCATTGATCCGTTGCAATGCAAAGGGCTACAGGAAGATTCATTCTACAAAAAACACACACAAACCTACACACGATCCACATGCAGATAGAAGATAGATAAGCAAATGATGAAAGTGATAATAATAATAATAATAATAATAATAATAATAATAATAATAATAATAATAATAATAATAATAATAATAATAACAACAACAACAACATCGAAAAATACTTTCGGAATGAGAATCCAGGTCCGAAATTTTCCCAAAACACCTGGTGAAGGCTGGAGGGTGTATCAGTCGAAACGTTGTGTTAACAACAAACAAGATGAGGACAAATATCTGTCTTTATGTTCTGAGTTTACAAATTTCGACATGCAGTGGCGATAACCTCAAAGATCCGCTTAAAATAGTAATTTGTCGGACACGTAACCCCAGGCAAATCTAACGAATATCACGAATGTCACATGTATGTAATATGAGAAAGTTAATAAGGTGAGCTTGTTTTCACCGGGAATGGGACCAGATAACGTTATGATAATAAAAGACTGTTTGTAAATGATACTATCTCAAGAAACAAATATTTACAATTAGCTTCGGTAGTTTTTAGTTTGATTTCTATTTTCGGTCCAGCTATTTGTTCATACACACAAACTATTCTGGTTGTCAGCGCAGTTAACTTTTGATCATCATATATGCTTTTATGACTTAAAGCTCAATTTGGACAGCTTTCTTAAATCAGGTGTATTTTCTGTCAACTTATTTCCTTCCTTCCACCTTTTCTCCCTTCTTGCTTTCCTTCCTTCCTTCCTTCCTTCCTTCCTTCCTTCCTTCCTTCCTTCCTTCCTTCCTGTATGCCCTTCTTTATTTCTTTCAATTTATTGTATTTGACAATGCTTGACGTTGTGTGCATGTCCTAATTATATCTCTAATTGTGGTTTAAATTGTATCGTTGTTTTCTAATTTAATTTTTGCGTTTTATGCACACAAAATGGTTTCATATTATACTCTCGATACATGAAATATTCATGTTTTTTCACCTCTACTTCTACGCATAAGGCCAACTATATTCATATTTGATTTCTTTCGGTTCCTCTTACTTAATATTTAATAAACCATTTTTTGTTCTATTGCAACTTTGTGCAGAAAATTAATACACCATCGAATAATAAGTAACGAGAATGAGCCACAAAATACAAGAGAAATATAATTGTTGATACACATATACATGTTGCCAAACATTCACACATACCCACACAGACGTGCGTGCGCTCTAGGAGGGGCACACAGTACACAAATGCAAACAGAACTGCTTACATGACTCCTTTTCTTCACGAGTGATGATTAATTAATATAACGTCTATTTCAGTTCTATATTTAAGAGATGATGAATTATGTACATTATTTACATTTAACGGATATGTGTCCGCATCTTGTTTCTTGTTAACACAACGTTTCGGCTGATATACACTCTAGCCTTCATCAGGTGTCTTGGTGGAAATTTCGAACATGGGTTCTCATTCCTCAGATATTTTTCGTTATGTTAACCTCTATACAAGTTTTATAAAGCGTATTCAAAAATGTTGGTTCCGTTATGGCGGTGAGCCGGTCGAATCGTTATGCCGTCGTACAGAATGCTTAGCGCCATTTCTTCACACTTGAGATTCGCAATTCAAATGTCACCGGGATCTATTATGTTTTCCATCCTTTCAGAGTTGATAAAATACGTACCAGCTGAACACCGGGATCGATTTAATTGACTTATCTACTCCCAAGTAATGTGAAACCGAATTATGATTCCATTGTATTGTAGTCGATCTTATTATAACGTATCATCTAATAATATTCCAGCAGTATTTATAAGCCAACGCGTTAATCTCATGATAATTTGTAACTTTTGTATTGCCCAACAACAAGTGAAGCAATCTCTTCATGATTATCTCCCATTGCACAACAACTACTGAACAACAACAACAAAAGAAAAACTACATTACTGCTTGCTACCAACTGACATAATCCGTGTTTTCGCATTGCATTCTCGTCAAAGACATTGCAGAAGCGTCACTTTTGATTAGAGACTTCTTTCTTTCTTTCAATTTCCCTCTTAATTTCTCTTTTCCCTCTCTCTTTTCCTCTTTCTCCCTGCCTCTGTGGACATCTCATAACATAGATATCTGCGCATTTAAATAGATACATATATAAACTCCGACGCTACGCCGCTACGCATCTCTTCATTTTAGTGTATCTTCATGAAGTAGGACATATGAGAGTCAAAACACCTTCACTTTCGTATCGATGTGATATACGGAAAGAAGTTTATAAATGGCTTATAAAGAAGTTTATAAATGGTTCACGACACGGAAAAGTAGACGGTGGATAGCATGATCGTTGGCATTGTTTACATATCACTAACGCTATACGTGTATCTGTATTTCCACAAATAAGAATTTGAAATTAAAGTACAGCGTGTCTTCTATATCATGGAGAATGTATGTTTACTATGTTTGAAGGTATCCAACATATTTCACAGACTTCCTGATGAATCAGACAATTAGGATATATTTATGAAGTAGACGAGTGTATCCAAATATAATTGTTTAACGACTTGATATCTAGTTGCGTATAACAATAAGATAATACTGGTCGCACGAACAATACCAAACAGTAATTCGATTAGAATTGTTTCTAGACAGTTGTTAAATAAATGACTTTCTAAATTGGTCTAATCTACGCTGGAATTTCCTATCAGTATTGAGATTTAATCAGAGGAAATCTGTAAATATTGCAATGATTACAACGAGTTTCTAATACATCTATGAAGTTTATAGTTAAGAGTCAATTTAATATAGTCTATTGTTCATGAACTAAAAATAGGTAGATACCGAATGATATCAAATTATTTATCTACTGAACCATTATTCACAATATCTTTCTTAAGCAAATAGTATTAATTTAGCGTCTGTGATTCATTCATTTCCGTCCATCGCTTCTATAAATGTTCTATATCCAATACAAAATTTAACAAACACTGTCTAGTTTAAAACTAAAGTATTATTACATTATAGTTTATGCAATGTTTGTCTTCTTGGTATGAACGTTTATTCCGTATAATGTACAATTTTCCTGGACCGAATGCAGGAGACATCACATCGTTTTCAGCTTCTTTATATATTTAGATTGAAATGCTTTATTTTCTATAAAGATGATAACTTCAAGGGGATTTAAATTCTGAAGATTTCTGCTTATTTCACACTAACACTAATTCTTACATTTGTCCTCATCATTCTACTTTATTTATTATCCTACCGAAGTATGAAAACCCCAAAATATCTGAAGCAAAATGTTGAATATCAGGAAGACCTAGTGAACCATATGTTCACCATAAACTTTATGCTACGTACAGTGCTTATGCAGAGGAAAGTCTTATTTCTTTAATGAAATATAGATGTGATAGTCATTAAACTTTGCAGCTGCTTTGTATTTTCAATTTTTGGAGTGTTATGAATATGAATTTGAATGATTCTAACAATTAAGGAACGACTTCCACTACAGCTGAAATATTAATTATAGTCACTTCATATCATTGCGTGGCGTCTCTGGATTTTCGTCTTACATACTTGTGTTACGTGTACTATGTTGCCTGTTCATCTTTGCAACTTTTAGGCGACATTTTAGAGGTCTGTCATGGTTGGCAATAATCACTACGACCAGGCGTAGAAATACAATCAGTAGCGAAAAGAAATTGATGAGTCAGAGAAAGTATATGCACGCAAATCATTGTTCGTTTTTTTTCTTTCATTATTTTACTCGTTTCAGTCATCTGATATCGGCCATCCTGTAGCACCGGCTTTAGTCAAGCACATCGACCACCAGGACTTATTCTTTTGCAAGTCTAGTTCTTATTCTAACGGTCAATTTTGCCGAACCGCTAAGTTACGTGGACGTACTCACACCAGCATCGGTTGTCAAGCGATGGTGGAGGGAGACAAACACAGACACACAAGCACCCCCCATAAGCAAACAAATGTACGACGGGCTTCTGTCAATCTCTGTCTACTAAATCTACTCAGAAGCCTATGGTCGGCACGCTGCTTTAATAGAAGACACTAGCTGAAGGTGCCAGGCAGTGGAACTGAACCCAGAACCATTTGGTTTGTAAGCGAGTTACTTACTACTCAGCCACTCCTGCGCCCATGTCTAAAATAATGTAATGATATAAAAAATAATGTAATTTACAAAATAAATCTTATCATACGTTTATTTCGAGCATAATTTTGTGAACGGAAAACAGAACAGTCAGCAAAGGAGGTTAATCTGCATGAGAAGGGTGAACAAAAACGCTTTTTAAAAAAACAAAATATATGTGACAGTAACTTAGTTTGTTAAATATGATGTTTGATATGACAATACAATGTAATAATTTATTTCGCTAAATTTGCGGGACACATTCGGGTTTTCTATGTATCACTCACTAAGAAGACTTCGAAAAAAAAAAAAAATCATATCTAAGTTCAGAGATAAATCTTTAATTACATTGCTAATGTTGTGTATGGATTAACATTATAATTATTCAACATTTCATCAACATTGTATATACAAAGGTCTAAATACATAGAATCTCATGGGAGACAAATATTGTTGAAATAATTGAAAAACTTGAATAAACACCACAAATAACATGGCGTAGAATAACGTATTTGTAGGAATATATCGTTCATTTTATCAGTTTTATAAATACATTTAAAACCAACGACGTCACACGAGAGATATTTATGATAAAAAAGCATGGCAAGAATACACGTATATAATTTATCAATAACTACAGGCTGAAAAACGCAAAGCAAAATATAGAGCAACATAGATTGTCACTAGAAATAAAACACACAGACAGACACACATACACCCCCCCCCACATGTATTTGCATGTATAAAATACGTATATATA
>NC_068985.1:89934073-89943875 GCF_001194135.2 Octopus bimaculoides
ATATATATATATATATACACAGATACATACATGCATACATATACATACAGAGTGCGATGGGTTATTGTCGACATTTTATAATTTTTATTTTGGGCATGCGCATTGTTTACTTTTGATTTCGCCGAATACACAGTACAATAGGGCCTGTTGGCCACTGTCTGTGAAAGAGCAACATGATGCAATTCACTGTGCCAGAAATGTGGAGACGAATTGCTGTACTGCATGGCATTCGCACTGGAAGATCCAATACGAACATTTAAGGACAGTGTAATCTGAGGACAGGTACCGAGAGTGATAAAAATCAGAAATTCAGTCAACATTATGGAGTTTGGAGTGATTACTATTGAGGGAAACGTTATGTCTCCATTTATGTTCCCACACGGCCTTATACTCAACTCGAATGCCTACATAGATTGTCTGGAGTTGGTAATGCTGCTTTGGTCAAGAAGATGGCTGCCGGAAGACCCTATATCTGGAAATAGGTCTCTGCACCATGCCACACAATTAGGAGAACCCAGTCATGGCTTTCTGTTAATATCTTTGATCACTCCCCCACTAACATCTGACTACCTAACTCCTAAAGCTGCCATCCCATTGATTATAATGTATGGGGCACAATTGAGCGAGAGATCAACAAAACCCCTTGTAACACCAAATATGAACTGAAGGCAAGAAGTATGGCAACATTCATGAAATAAAACAAAGAGCGGCGCGTGTAGAAGTGTTGAGGAGGATCCGAAGTCGTCTGGAGTCTGTGGTTGAAACCAATGGTCATTCTATTGAACATATTTACTCTTTGGTATTTCATGATGGTTTTATGTAATTTTGGAAAATATATGTGTTAAAATCAGATGACAGTGTTATTCTCACTTTTGCGTAATATAAACGAGAAATATCCTGCGTGGCCTGTATACACACACACACAAACACACATACACACATACATACCCACGTATATTTATATCTATACCAGAGTAAGCACATAAATGTGAAACAAGTTGGAAATATAGTTCTTGAATAGCGCAGTTAGAGAAATACGCTTTAATAATAAAGCTGGAAAAGCATCACAAAAATTGTGTATCAGAATTTCAATAACGCGTTCATCGGTTTTGCTTGAAAAACCAAAACTGTCCGACGAAGGGAACGTTAAACTCTGGGTAGCAGTTTTTGTGATATATTTTTAGATTTATTAATAAACTATATATATATATATATATATATATATATATATATATATATATATATATATATATACATTCAAGGAATGGAGAAAAACGCATGTTATAATTGCATACTTTATTCCTACATATGTTTCAAAGGATTACAACCTATGTGATCCATAGGGATCTGTGATATTAAAATTGTAGAGTGGACAAACGAAAGAATGGCATTCAACAAATTCATTGGGAGATATATGTATGGATCAAAGTAGTTTGATTCGAATTCTCTGATATTCTTCGTTGCTGTGAGTATTGTATCCTATATATATTGTTCTATCAATATGTATGCGTTGAAAAATATATCTTCCTAAATACAGAATATACACCACAGTCATGTTTTTTATTTGATAAGTTAAGACTAATAGATTTGTTATGATACTTTCACCGTTCATCTGTTATAAAATGTAATAGTTTCGCTTACATGATCACAAACCAGCGTCGCTTTCTCGCGGTTGAAGGATCCACACACACAGACGACATGTTCCATACAGCACTGGATTAAATATTAAGCAAAATAAGCAAATGCTTAGGGCATCAAAGGAAGGAGCGGGGGTCACCACAGAAATAATACATTTTCAAAGCTTCCAAAATACACTTATGTTTATTTACATACGACGTAATTTTTTTATTATTTAAACTTCCATCGATTCCTCCTCAGTGTTTTTTTGCATCAAAAAAAAAAAATATATATATATATACACTACAGTACTGTTCACGGATTTTCACATTTCGTGCGGAGTTTTAGAACGTAACGCCTGCAATGGTCGAAGGATTACTGTATTTAAAAAGCATTTTTTGTTACTCTTTTTTCCAAGACAGCAAACTGAAATTATCTCCTCACACTAGTCGTTGCCTCATGATATGTTGCGAGCATGCTATCACCAGCGGATAGCTGTTGAAGGCATTCGATATTATTGAATCGAAGGACCATTTTGCCAAGCGTGTATCACATTTTCTTGGCAATTAAGACAGCATTTACATCGAATGTTATAGCAAAATTAACACTCACATGTTGAGTAAACTTTGTATTTTTCATTCCTTGTTGGAAAAACAAAAATGACAAAACAACGCAAAGTCGACAAAATATATAAACATATTATTAAACCGTATTGCAATGAACGCCTGCATTCTTTGTTGAACTACACACATTTCGTCATCAAATTCCAAGCTACTTTCAAATAGAGTGTATGCGTAAAAATGGCAGCGACAGGGAGCACACATTAAACCCGTACAAAAGTAGAACATTCGATAAACGCATAATTACGGAAGGTGTTATTAAATTGGGATCACTAGATTTGCTAAGCCTAACTAGTGATTTAAACGAATAAGTGCGTTTAACCAGTCAGTGATAATCTGAGAATAAACAACGTTGCCATCATTAAATTTAATTCGGTACGCTATTCCGGATATCATACATTTACTCACAGACACACGCAACATTGACTACGTACACAAAAGTGTGTATACAATTAATTATATATTATATACATATAATGACGTGCCTTACAGATTATTATGCAATTTTAATTGGTAAATTAAAAATCTTAAAACACTAATTCTATATCAGAAGCCTGGCGCATGGATCTTACCGTTATCAATAAATAAACCGAATTTAAATGAAGGATAGCCATTGACATTTATTTTACAGGGCACCTAAAAATTATTGTGCATAAAAGTTCAGCGTATATGACTAAATACAGAATATACACCACAGTCATGTTTTTTATTTGATAAGTTAAGACTAATAGATTTGTTATGATACTATCACCGTTCATCTGTTATATAATGTAATAGTTTCGCTTACATGATCACAAACCAGCGTCGCTTTCTCGCGGTTGAAGGATCCACACACACAGACGACATGTTCCATACAGCACTGGATTAAATATTAAGCAAAATAAGCAAATGCTTAGGGCATCAAAGGAAGGAGCGGGGGTCACCACAGAAATGGAAAATGGTTTACAACACAAATGAAACTACTTTAAACTTGCTAAAATAATATTCGGGATGCTTTTATCCCTACTAAGTATAGATGCAGATGTATTACCTAAGATTGATTTCAAGGACTTCAACAAAGACTTTGCAATTCAAAAAAGGAAGAGGAAACTTTTCAAATATAAATAAAGTGGAAGTAAACAAAAATAAACATTATTTTCCCTCGTACTGATTTGTTCCGTTGTGAAAAATAAGAATTTAGTTTATGGTTTGTTATTGTTTATGTTTTGAATTACATAATCTTTTATGGGGTCACCAAAATCGTTTAAGTCCTCAGGGCCTCGATGAGTCTTAATCCGGCCCTGGTTCCACATAACGTCTGCCAGTCAAACTCACTCTCATTACATCACAAGAATGGGGCTATGTTGGATACCACTTGCCTTAAAAGACGTGCTGTGAGAATACCACATGAATAATAATGGTTTTAAATTCTGCTACAAATCGAGCATCTTCGTCAGTCAATTACATCGACATCCCCCAGTGCACCACTGGTACTTATCTGATGGTAATCAGATGAAAGGCAAAATTAACCTCACCGTTATTTGAACTGAGAGCCTAAGTACTTTTGAAATTTCGCTATACATTTTTTCCCGGTGTGCTAACGATTCTGCCAGCTCAACGACATCAAGTTTGGTCATAATAATTAGTTATTTATTGCCCACAAGGGGCTAAACAAGGACAGACAAAGGGATTACGTTGATTAATCCGATCCTATTATATTGGATTAATCGATCCCAGTGCGTAACTGGTACTTATTTAATCGATCCCGAACGGATGAAAGGCAAAGTAGACCTCGGCGGAATTTGAACTCAGAACGTAACAGCAGACGAAATACCACTAGGCATTTCGCTCGGCGTGGTAACGATTCTGCCAACTCGCCGCCTTAGTTGGACATAATATTAACAACGATTTCAATGCTTTTGTTACTGATAATGTTAATTACTACTATCAAAAACTATGTTAATGAAGGTATTCTCAAGTAATGAAAACTGAGATTTTAGCCGTTGTGTGCCTTGGGTATTTTTAGGAATATTTTGCTGTGAAGAAACTTGTACAGCTGATGCCATGTAAAAGGATTTTGGCGTCAACATTTTGTGCACTTTGTGCCTTAATATACATGACTAGTGAGGAAGATGTGGTGACATACAGAAGTATTTGCATGGCATACATAATATCCATATATGAGGTGAGCAACATCTTTTGTAATGATGATGGGGATCTTAATGCTTTCGTCACTGTTTACAATTATCTTTAAAATTATTTTAATGTATCATACAGATGTAGTTTTTGACGCAGAATCTGAATTTGTTATTCATTTTTTCTGGAAAAATTTTGCAAAAATATTACCGATATTCCAATTTAGAAAATTTTCAAAATTTCAACCAATCAGAAAACAGCACGTTCGCTGCCTCTTCCATCATAAGGGTGGTGGGGCATCAGCATTTCAAAACATTAAACTCCTTCTCTTCCTTGTGCGCATGCACAGCATCTTTGGTTACTTTGGAAACAGTTCTTCGCAATGAGCTATGCAACACGTGGTGCTTCTTTGCTTTGGCTACTTTGGAAATAGCAATTTTCCCCACGGGGACATGTGAAATATTCGCTTCTGATTAGCTAAAATGCCCAAATGTTTCAAATTTTAAATGCTCTTAACTTTTTAATTATGGATTTATAGAGAAAATTAATTTCATTTTCATAATTAGTATACAATACATAATCCTTATATAAAATGTAAAAACAATTTAAACAAAATTGTGAACTGTGTCGAAAACCACAAAAATCCGATGATGTCTCTCAATAAAATATCATTTATGAAGACAAATCATTAACTAGAGTGTTATACTTATTATGAAGTAAAGAAGGAATAACTATTTTCTTTCTTTTACGCGATAGATGAAAATCAAAACAGAAAGTAGATTCTTAAGCAATTCGTAAACTTTTTGGGGGATAGCATAATACTTGACTTAATTATTTTCATAGAAGAAATACCTGTAAAACATGGAACTACCGAACATCCAACGAATCATAATATAATATGAGGACATTTAAGATTCAGTATATTCTGAGAAACTACGAAAATGGTTACTGGCGGAAAGGTCAACAGAACGAAGCACACAAACACACAATAAATATATAAATAAATTAGAAACAGACGAGCAAAAACTAACACTTTACGATTTTTAGACATATAAAATAATTATATTCCAAGTGCAACACTTAAAATACATTCTAGTAAAGACTAACAGTAGAACAACGCAACACATTAATATCGTTTACTGACTACACTTGTAAAGAAATTAATGTCGTGTATATTGTCTATATTTTTACTGCTATGTTTGTTTTCATGATGCCAGACGGTATTTCATATATGTTCGTTCATATACAACCTCACGTTTGGGACACTCCATATATACCTCACACACACACACACGCACACACACACACACACACTCTCTCTCTCTCTCTCTCACACATACACACACACACCTATGTATGTATAGATACATACCTAGGAGTGGCTGTGTGATAGGTGGCTTGATTACCAACAACATGGTTTTGAGTTCAGTCCCACTGCGTGCCACCTTGGGCAATTAACTTCTACTATAGCCTCGGGACGAACAAAGCATTGTGAGTGGATTTGGTAGACGGAAACTGAAAGTATCCCATCGTATATCCTTTGTACAGATTTTATATATGACGAAAAAAAGCGGTAGGATTTTTATAATTATTTATTAACGCTTTCATCACGTTCGTTTCGGTTTCATCTCATCCGTTTGGATGACTCATAAGATGTGATCGTGTACAGAATATTTCTTTTCGCTTTTCATATCTATCCCTAAGAAAATGTTTTATTGCTTTTTCTTATTTTTTGTTTTTATATATCAATAATCTTTTATTGTTTTATACGGTTCATTCATTTGAATGCGGCCATGCTGGAGCACCACCTTTAGTCGAACTCATCAACAACAGGATTTATTCTTTGTAAGCCTAGTACATATTCTATCGGTCTCTATTGCCGAATCGCTAATTTACGGGGACGTAAACCCTCCAACATCGATGGGTGGGAACAAACACAGGCACACAAACATACACACGCACATACACACACACGAGGGAATTGTTATTACGTATATCAGAACAAATATATATAAGTCGAAACAATTTGTTGGACTTTTATGGTTTTTGTAACTCTTTATGTTATATAATACTATGTTATATTATATTCAGTATTTAATGTCATATTGTGATATAAATAAATCATTGGATTATCGTCAGTGAGATTATGGACTGTTCTTTGAATGGAAGATTTTCAACGACGTCATCAAAATGTGATCGACTCATTTGCTACCCAGATTTTTTGAACTCTGGCAATATAATTGTAGTAACTTTTCTTCTTTCCTGGAACCAGTCAATACGGGCATTTTATTTTAATTTTAATATGTATTATAGACATTCCCAACTATCCCGTTTCGTTCAAACGTATATCTAATTGCAATGTTAATGGGTAGCCTGGGTTGATGTGTGTGAAACTCCTTTCTGAAATACCTATTAATTTCGAGTGACCTTTCAGACTTTCAGTAGAAATATAAAATAAGTTACCTTACTTGAAAGATTCATATGGCTCCGTTCCTTATTTGTAGTGGGTTAAATTTTTAAAACTTGAAATTGAGAGAGTAATGAGGTGTTTATGTAAGTATATATTTTTGGTGGACACACTAGATATGTTTGTTTATACATACATACATACATACATACATACGTACGCACGTACATATACACCTACGCACATATATTTACATGATATATGTTTTTTTTATGTTTCATTGTAATAAAACCAAGTTTATATTCATCTAAGGAGTTTATCTCTATGTGTGTGTGTGTGTTTATACATCGGTGTGTGCACATGCGCGTAACGCACGTATATTCAAATATCATTATGTTACTCAGTCTATATCAGCACAAAGAAAATAGAAGAATCTTGCATATCGATATATTGAAATATATGCAAATAAATGCTTTATAGTTTCGTGTAACTTCCACTCAGCATTTTATATGAATATGCTTAACTCGATCTTATCTACGTTTATATTTATATTATTTACTTCGTTATAAAAATTCCCGAATGAACTGCATATTTATAGCAAAGCACATCCAGGAAAAACATGAGAGATATTTTCTGAGTTATAAAATGAATACCTGCATGATATACTTCTCAAGAAATATCACAACACTAAATTATTTTCTATACCCACTAGTATTAAAATTTGCCAATAAGTGTTGATCTTTAAAAAAAAGAAATGTGTCTTAGTTATAGGTAGCAAGATTCCATGATTATACGCGGGTCATTGCAAAATTGTCAGGATGAATAGGAATACGAAATCCCATTGCTTTGCTCGTATTCCAAATATTGATCTTTGCTGAAAATGGAGACGTGATCTGTTTTAGAGGGAAAATGTGAATTCTAGTAAAAATATGCAAAGGCAACATGGATTAAATATAGCATAAATTATCAACGTACATAAATATCTATAATTAACCTGTTGCATATTTTGTAATCGGATATTTTTCGCTTGATAATATCTCTAGTTTATATATTTTTGTGAATAATATGTGATATTATTAGAGTATTTTAATTCCTGGATGTTCTCATTTTAAACGCGATCAAGAAGAAATTATTTGCATAAAATTTTCTCCTTATTTTTACATGTAAAAATCTGTTATTGACTTGGATATTTTATATTCCTCACATGATCATAGAGCAAACGGTAACCAAACAAAAACAAGACAAGAACAAAAAAAAATGAAGAAAAAAGACTAACAAATATTCCGTGCTAAATAATTATCGAAAGAAATTATAGTTTCCTAAAATAACAGGGTGAAACGCTATAATTTTGAAAATATTGGAGTCATAAAAACGGTAGCCAGTGTCATCTTTGAATAATTCCATATGATTTAATGATTACTTTAAATCTAATGAAACTGTTATCCCTATTATTATTATTATTATTATTATTATTATTATTATTATTATTATTATTATTATTATTATTATTATTACTATCATTATTATTATTATTATTATTATTATTATTATTATTATTATTATTATTATTATTATTATTATTATTATTATTATTATTATTATTATTATTATTATTATTTCCACACACGTTTCCTTTATCCCTTATTGCTTCTACTCTACTTTTTCTAATGTGAATATTTTGTTTCTCTTTATTCTCTTTCTTGTTTTAGCATCTTGCTCGTCTTCTAGTTATAATCATTCTCTGTCTTCTGTTGTGATTTTTTTTCTTTTCATTTCATCTTATTTTATTATTATGTTATTTCTGTTCCTAAATTTCATACGAATCCCCATATGTAGGGTTTGAATTCTCACCGACTGTGTCAGCACCTCACACTACACGTCTAATTCTTGTTAGCAACATAGTTATAACGCGAAACTGATTCGATTTCGTATGGATAATACTTACGTTAAAATAACGCAAGATGAGTTATAATATTATGGTTGATAAGGCGGTGAGCTGGAAGAAGCGTTAGCACGCCGGGCGAAATGCTTAGCAGTATTTCGTCTGCCACTACGTTCTGAGTTCAAATTCCGCCGATGTCGACTTTGCCTCTCATCCTTTCGGGGTCTATTAAATAAGCACCAGTTACGCACTGTGATCGATGTAAACGACTTAATTCATTTGTCTGTCTTTGTTTTCCTCCTCTAAGTGTAGCCCCTTGTGGGCAGCAAAGAAATAAGAAACGTTAGCATGCCGGGCAAAACGCTTAGCGGTATTTCATCTGTCTTCAGTGCCTCAGGTTATATGCCGCCGTGTTCGACTTTGCCTTTTATAAATTAAGTACAATTTACACACTGGCGTTGGCGTAATCGTCTCATCCCCTCCCCCAAATTTTAGGCCTTGCGCCTATAGTAGAAAGGGTTGTTTTTGTTCTTTTTATTGACAATATTTTTGAGTGTGAGAGCAGTGCATGTCATCAAAGTGATAATGGGATAAAACATTCGAAGCCCAGTATACCCATAATGACTACCCGTCAGATAAGGGTACACCAAGCACATGCATCACAATCATAAGGACGTGACACGGTGATCTCATATCGAGATAAATTAAGTATGACCTAGCAGGTGGGGCACAGTCACAATTTTCTTCAGGTCGAGTAGTCTTCCTGCTAATCTTTGAATTAGGGTTGTTTAAGGATGTTGAACGAAACACCCGGGGTATTCGAGCAGTTCGAAGCAGCTCTGTTTCTGCAAGTGCTTCACGCTTATTGTAGTCTCTATTTGTTCCATGTACTTCTCAAGATATTATTGCAGCCCCTATTTGTTCCATGTAGTTCTCAAGATTTACATTCACAGTTCCCAGGTAGGTCTCCGACAGTTATTGGCAGTACTTTTCATTCTTCGTTATCGCATACCTTGTTGTCAGCTGGGCATACTATATCTATGATCCATCATAGTTTGCTTTTTTTCTCAATTAACACTATATCAATTTTCTTCTTCTTCTTCTTCTTCTTCTTCTTCTTCTTCTTCTTCTTCTTCTTCTTCTTCTTCTTCTTCTTCTTCT
>NC_068985.1:89943885-89958671 GCF_001194135.2 Octopus bimaculoides
TTATTATTATTATTATTATTATTAGTAGTAGTAGTAGTAGTAGTAGTAGTAGTAGTAGTAGTAGTAGTAGTAGTAGTAGTAGTAACTGTATTTGACTTTCATGCTTGAATATGACCAGCATTAATGATAATTATAGTACAAGCTGAACATATTAGCTGATAGATATAGCGACAAGAAGAAAGTAATTTTTAAGCACGATAGTCCTTGTAAAATGTGAAAACTGTCTGGTCTGTAAGATACTCAATAATATTAATAACGAAGCAAAATATCGTTATTTTTTCTTGGAAGTGTGAGAGTTGAATGAAACATGTCATTTTAATTGAATATCGTTTCTAGAATGAAGAAAATAAAAGAAACTAACCAAACCCTGTTCAAAGGAATTCAAATGTTTTAAAAGAAAACTAATTCTGATAGTGTCACTAAAAATTGAATATCAAATTAATAATTTCAGCAGTTTGCTAGTTTTTTTTTTTTTTTTTTTTTTTTGTCTGAGTGACTTAGTAAAATTTAATTGACGAATTATAGAATTCATTAGCAGATATTGGTCACAATATCCGTTAATTTATAGCAGATGCACATTGAAAACAAATGTCATGCACTTGAAATATCCTTTATCTTCCACTTTAACATGCTGTAGTCATTAGACTGCGGCCGTTCTACGGCAAATCTTTGAAGACATTTTAATTGAATGCATTGATCACAGTCATTATCTTTTTAAGGTTAAAGGCAGAGAGCTGGCAGAATCAGAAGCGCGCTGGACGAATTACTTGGCGGCATTTCACCTGTCGCTACGTTCGGAGTTCAAATTCCGCCGAGATCGACTTTACTTTTCATCCTTTCGGGGTCAATAAATTCAATACCAGCGAAATACTAGGATCGATGTAATCGACTAATCCGTTTCACCCGAAATTATGTCCTTGTATCTTTAGTAGAATGGGTTACCTTTTAATCTAAAGTCTGATACTTATTTTGGAAACCTCTTTCACTGAATCGTTAGGGTACATGGACGTAAACACACTGGCGCATGTCATCAAGAATTGGTGACGGACATAAACACAAACACACACAATCATATACACGACGGGTTTCTTTCAGTTTGCGTGTCAAAACCACTCACAGTGTTTCGACGGTCCATTGCTTCAAAGAAGACACTTGCAAAGGGTGCCATGAAGTGGGAATGAATCAGGAACAATGTGGTTGCATTATATAAAGCAGTGTTCCCCACGGAAAACAATGCTTCAAAATGTCTTGACTTATATATTCTCTCAATATCTCACAAATTTGGAAATTATGCATTAGTGTTTGAAGGAGGCGAGCTGGAAGCACCGTTAGCGTGTAGAACAAAATTGCATAACAGTATTTCTTCGAGATCCTTAATTCTGAGTTCAAATTTCGTCAAGGCGCAATTTTCTTTTCATCCATTTCGGGTGGGTTTATAAAAAGAAGTGCCAGTCAAGCCCTGCGATCGAGGTAATCGTCTTTTCTACTCCCTTCTAAATTGCTGATGTTGAACCCTGGAACAGAGCGGCGTCCTGTTGGGGGTTTGTTAAGTTCTCCATGAATTATAATCCATGGAAATCGTATGGCCAGTTTTCTAATTAATAAGGGCTCAGGAATGTAATAATGCTTTTGTCAATAATATATGATAGTAATATTGCACTTTATATAAAGTTAGACAGTATTTACTGCCGCAGTACTGGAATTAATACGTAAATAGAAAGTAATTTGATGTCATAAAACTTGTAAATTCATGAATAAAATGTGTTAATATAATTGTAATGTTTGGTAATTCTACAAAATTTTGAAAGGAATAGGATATATGGCAGGGAAGGACATGTATATGGCAATTAAGATATTTATGACATTTTAAGACAGTACATTTCACAACATGATTCAAAATAAATGTATAAATTATGAGAAGCCTTGTAAAGTTTAAAAGCTTTTTTTCAGTGGCTAAAATGTTTCTATATATTTCAGAAAGAGATATGTATTGAACGTGAAGTTGTGTCATAACCTAAATCATGAATAATGCGATGCATTCATTATAAAATAAACTGTTCAGAATAAAGAGAAAACCTTTGTTAAAGAAACAGCATGGAAAATGGCATTGTGTCAGTAAAAAAAAATGTTTGTTACAGTTTGCAATGTAAAAGATGATGCAACAAACGAAATAAATATTTATTCAGTTGAACTGAAGTGAACATGTAGCAATTTGAATATGAGGAAAATGTCGATTGTTGTGCTTTAGCTATATACTCCAACGACCATTAAGTTGCATGTTTTCACATGTATGGATTCATGTATCGTTTCTTTGTTTGATTCGTAATTGCCACATATATTTATAAAGATATTTGTGTGTTTTTTTTTAAAATATACACACATACTCTCACACAGAAAATCACACACACAGACACACACGTACATATACATATGAATATGCCCATATTCACCTACACACGCGCGCGTGCATATATCTATATGTGATCATATGAACGCTTTGAGAGATGGCAGATCCAATTAAAATCCATCACAACATGCTGCATATAGCTATCAATTGATCGTTCACTTGAATTTCTCGGCGTGAAACAAGTAGCCGGAAGTATATACTTGATACTAATACATGCTGAGATCACAAAGAATACATACTCAAGAAGCGAATTTCTCAGTTGTTAAAAACCACCTAGAAATCGAAACAAACAAAGAAAAATATCCATCAACTACGACATCTACACATTTGAGTAATTACCGCATTTAAGTGACAAGATTATATTCTGTATATCTTCGCTGATTGAGCGAGAATAATGATACTCTGTGCCCACTGACATGACGACTCCTTCACCCATTACTTACTTCACTGATTGATAATAATACAAAGCTCTACATCGACGCTAAGGAAATTGGAGAATTTCTACAGAAACAATATACGACTTCTTCGATATCACTAATGTTTGAACGAGAAAAAAGCATCGAAGCTACATCCCATTGTATGACATAACATCTGGCGCACCAGATATTATCGTTCACATTATTGATATTATAATATTTATCTCAAATACGGTCTCAGTGTTAGCAGTTTCTCGTTAGTATGCTAGAGGTATGGTGACACGTTTTTGCATCGTGCCAGGCAAATCTCTGCAAAAGATTGTTAGAATTCATTATATAGAGAATTATTTCATTACTCTATCCGTCATTATACAGTTGTAGGAAATTAAACTGACCTCTTACATTTCTCATGATCACATACAGTTTTATTCAATCAAATGTTTCTTAAATGTGTTGACTTCAAGAATAACAGACAACTTTCACAGCTCCTATTTCTGCATTCTGACAAATACAGCTCTCTTTCAAGCAGATGAAATGTATAACAGGGAGACACGATTGAAAGTTCCATGGAGTTATGTTACCAATTAGATAATGTTTATTTACAGTAATTTCCCTAATTTTGGGGTATAAATTCCGTTACTTGTTGACCGTTAATCTGTTCCTAAGTGTTGAACTCATTTGACGTATGGATTTCCTGCCACATCAGCCTCATTTGAGAACATAAATTAAGCATTTCCAGATTTGATTATAAAATATTGCTAAAACCAAAAATTCTTCATTTATTTGAATATCGTTTATCTTTTGCTTTTTTCAGTCATCAGACTGTGGCCATGCTGGAGCATCCCCTTGAGAAATTTTAGTCAAATTGGTCGACCCTAATGTTCCTTTTTTATGGGTGGGGGGGCGTACTAAGCCTATGGGACTCTTTTGCCGAAACTCTAGGATACGGAGTCATAAATACACAAACACCTGTTGTCAAGCTGTGGCGGGATACACCACAGACATACTCGCACACACACATGCGCACATAGACACACGCTCACATGCACGCACGCAAACACACAGACGCATAAGACGGGCTTTCTTCAGTTTCTGTATACCAAATCTACTCACAAAGCTTTGGCCGAGACGAGGCTGTAGTACAAGTTTACGGAGTCACGCACTGGGACTGGACCCAGAATCATGTGGTAGGATAGCAAGCTTCCTACCACACAATCACGCATATCATTGATATGAAAATAAAATAGATTTCAGAGTTCTATATTCAAGAGATGTGTAATTACGTACGTTATT
The DNA here is from genome assembly GCF_001194135.2 of Octopus bimaculoides. Lineage (NCBI taxonomy): Eukaryota > Metazoa > Mollusca > Cephalopoda > Octopoda > Octopodidae > Octopus > Octopus bimaculoides. The sequence continues at coordinate 89,948,002 of NC_068985.1, forward strand.
TACATTATTTGCATTTCAGGGATATTTGTCCTTATCTTGTTTATATTCAACGTTTCGGCTGATACACCCGCCATGTTTCATCAGATGTCTTGGGAAAATTTCGTATCTGGGTTCTCATTCCTAAGGTATTTTTCGATGTTGTTGTTGTTGTTGTTATTATTATTATTATTATTATTATTATTATTATTATTATTATTATTATTATTATCCAAGTCATTGCCTGGAATCAAACTCGGAAACTTGGGGTTGGAAGCCCGCGCTCTTAACCACTACGTCATATGCCCACGGGCATATGGCGTAGTGGTTAATAATAATAACATCGACAAATACCTTAGGAATGAGAAACCTGGTTCGAAATTTCCCAAGACACCTGATGAAGGCTGGAAGGTATAACAGCCGAAACGTTGTGTCAACAACAAACACGATGAGGACAAATATCCGTCAACTGTAAATAATGTAAATAATGAAAATAGATTTCATCCTGAGAGGAAATAATCCTCATTTGGTACTTATCCCAATTTATTTGTTTGGTGGTGCAAATTCGATGGCTCTAAAATATTTACAGCTTTGGATGGGATAGAAAACCAATTCGTGAAATACCGTTAATTGCTCTGCTACCTCATCGTTGCAATATTTCGAAAAGAGCCAAGCAGGCTTAATGCGACATCGTTATTATACAAACATGGTTATAAATCGTATATAATTTTTAATATCTCTTACGACATTGGTACACGAGTAAATATTCACCAAGGAATATAATTTGAAAAATCAATAAATAAATATTTTCTATCGCAATGACGTACTCAATGATTAAATATTCGAAGGGCATAAACGTTGACATTCGGAAAATATGTCGAAAGTAATGAAAACTTATGCAAATATTGAGATCATTTATTAATTATATACTACGCCAATATTTATTAATGTATGATATTAAAATAATGAAATATATTCAGTAAGTTGTGTGTCCGAGATATAACTATACCCGATAGGTTGATGAATTATCGGCTGTGGTCGACAATTAATTTACGGCGACACGTTCAAATCTTCCAGTCTCTGTAGAAGGGGAGAGATCACCCTCCTTGCTGTGGATTTTGTAATATGGGTTGAAATATTGGCTCAAGGTCCACAATTAGAAGTGAGGGTTAAATCAATTATATCTATCAGAGTGATGAACTGATAATCATTTTATTGACCCAAAAGGATTAAAGTCACAGTTAACCTTCGTGAAATTTAAATTCAGAACGTAAAGGTGGACAAAATGAAACCAAGCTTTTTGCCCTGCGTTCTAACAAAGAATTCTGACGGCTCGTCGCCTTTGGCTTTCATTAGTATTTCCAATTTTGGCCCTAGGACCACAATTCCATCAAATTCGTGTGAGGGGATGATTCAACTGGTACTTATTTGATTGACCCTAAAAGAATAAGAGGCAATGTCGACCTGGGGGGAAGTTAACTAAAAATATGAAGACCGACTAAATGCCACTAAGTATTTTGTCCGGCATGCAAACGATTCAACCAACTCGCCCCTTGATGGGTTTCATAATCATTAAACATATTTTTTAAAATGTTTACGTTTTTCTTCTGTCAGTCATTAGCCTGCGGTCATTTTGGAACGGCTGATCGAAGTGGTTTTTAGTTGCTCTGTTCCTCCTCAATACTTATTCTATCGGTCTGCTCAAACGCTATGCCCTCGTAAAGAAACACCAGTTTTGAAGCAATGGAGGGACAAACACATGCACAAACACAACGGTACAAACGCACACATGCATATTTAGAACGGGCTTCCGTACAGTTTATTTTTATCGAATTCCCTCACAGGTCTATAGAAGAAACCACTAACCTAAGCTGCCACGCAGGGAATGAATCTGAAACCTCGTGGTTGAAAAGCGATTTTGTTCCCCACGAAGCAGCAACGCCTGTGACTAAAAGATACAGGAAATATTTAAATGAAGAAATAAACTTGTAAAGAAAAACACTTAAGATGGTATTTCATATCTAATTATGGTCTCAAATTTCGGCATTATACCAGTCATTTCATGCGGTGAAGTCAATCACTTCAACTCCTGTGCTCAACAAATAACTATTTCATCAGCCTAAGAAGGGATGACAGAGAAAGGCGACCTCAGCCGATTTTGAACTCAGAACCAGACACATTGGATGACACTTAGTATTTTTTCTTGTATACTATCAATTCTTTCGGCTCGTCGCCTGGTTTCACATCTAAGATTGACTTCAAATCCTGTCACACCGCTAGTAATTTCGGGGCAATGTGTAAACTGAATTCATCGACCTCAGTGTTCAAATGGTACTTATTTTATTTAACCCAAAATGCTAAATGGCAAAGTCGACCTAGGTGGAATTTGAACTTAGAAAGTAAAGACTGACGGAAAGCAGACAAGCGTTTTCCCCGGTGTGCTACCGATCCTTCCAGCACGCCACTTCATTTCCAATCCAATACAAAGACAAAAGCATTTGTTTTTTATTACTGTTACCGAGGAGGTACACTTCATGATTATTCGAACTTGTTGCAAGGCCACTTAAATTATTAGAAGTTCCTTTAAGTTGCTCAAAAATGTTAAGCACAAATCATTGAGCAGTTTGGTAATTATAATTTAATGGTTGTTCATTTTCTATATTCATTTAAAAAATGATTTCTTGCCAGAGATAAATTCTAAGCTGATTTAACAATTTCCTTAAATGCAGATAATTAACTTAACTTTGAATTTGCCAACCAAATTCACAGGCTTATATGCTTTTAGCAGTTCAACCAAACACACGTGGTTTTATATAATCAAACTACCACTTTAACAGGGTTATGTAGCAGCAGGGTGAAAATCATATGACAATATTATTACGCTCATGTCTATATCCATATATCTCCCTCTCTAAGGCGACGAGCGTGGCAGAATCGATACCACGCTGGGTGAAATGCTTCGTGGTATTCGGTCAGGCTTTACGTTCTTAGTTCAAATTCCGCCGAAGTTGGTTTTGCTTTTCCTACGTTTACGCACCAGGGCCGATGTAATCGACTTAGTCCCTTTGTCTGTCCCTGTTTGCCGCGTCTATCTCCCTCTCTAAGGCAGCGAGCTGGCAGAAACGTTAGCACGCCAGGCGAAATTCTTAGCGGTTTGTCGTCTTTCTTTACGTTCTGAATGCAAATTCTGCCGAGATCGATTTTGGCTTTCATCCTCTCGGGGTCGATAAAATCGACTGGCACCCTTCTCAACAACTTCTTGTCTCGTGCCTTGAGTTAGAAAATAATATATCTCAATTTCTCTTTCTCTCACTCTCTCAAGTCTTTTCACTCTGTGTGTATATATATATATATATATATATATATATATATATGTATATATATATATATATTTAGGCATGTATGTGTATATACTCACTCAGACAGACACACTCACAATATACCTATACATATTGATATAGTTATGTATGTATGTATATATATCTATATATATATATGTGTGTGTGTGTGTTTGTACATGTACATACATATACATGTATGTTTTCTTGCATATGTTCGTGTTTGTGTGTGTGTGTGTGTGTGTGTGTGTGTGTATATGTGTGTGTGTGTGTGCGTGTGTGTGTGTATGTGTGTATGTGTATGTGTGTGTGTGATTGCATTATTCAATGTATCAGTAAAAGATCGGATGCAACATTTCTGATGGAGTAGATTATAGTGAAAAATTCGTTATTCATACGTTTTATGGATCCGAAATTATTGTTGTTGCTCCATAATGTACAAAACACCATTAGTGTTAATGGAGACTAATTTCTGTGTGTTTGAATACATTATAAAATATTTCCAGTTTCTCTATAATTCTTAGTGTTATATAATGTTGAAAAATTAATAGTCTATTGCATTAATTTATTTCGTTTCTCAATCATAAATGCATTACTGGAATCAAACCAAATCGAAATTATAGCCGCATATCATTTGGAATTTGCTCAAAAGTGCTTACCGAAAAATGGGTGCAGTTCCAAATGTAAACCAGCTTTAATATAAGGCGTTCTGTTTAGTTGGAGTGTCGAATATATATCTTACGGCTTAAATAAATAAAATGTTATCCTGTGTATTATGCACAATCAATATGATTTGACAGCCTGAAAATCTAATAAAGAGGTAAGAAGTCAACCCGAACGAATATTGTAATAAAATAATCCCAAACATTATTATCGAAATAGTTTAGTCGGTCTACATTAATAGAGTTTGACATGAGTTTGCAAACTTTGAAGGAATGCTGTTGTGTTTCCGGAAGTAAGGAAGTATTTGTATGCGCGTAACGTTTTCTCTTCCAACTGCCAGACTTTGTATTTCGTTTTCATTCCAAGCTATTATCTGAGCGCTTGTAAATCTAAAACAATTCTTTCTGTCCGTCTTGTTTTCTCTTGATAGTGCCTTACAATAAGTGGTTTCCTGCCTCGTTTGGGATATATAAAGTTATCCCTCGTCATATCGCGGTTCACAAATCGCGGTTTATTATCTAAGCTTACGTTGATCCGTCCGTTGTGCTGTTTCGCATTTATAATAAAATAACTATATACAAATTATAAAAATAAGTAAAACAAGAAATAGACAATACAGTACTGTTTTTACCTCGCGGATTTTCACCTATCGCGTGTAATTTTGGAATGTAACCCCCGCCATAGTCGAGGGATTACTGTAATAATCTAAAAATACATAACTAACGTCTGTAAGTGGTAAACATCCATCTAACCTAATAATATTGCTTGTGTTTTGGCCATAAAATCAGAAGCATAAAGTAACGACGGAAAATTATAAAATGTGCGTCATTGAGACTGTGGCAAGAAATAACGGAGCAGGATGGACTCTAGGCCTTCATTATTGCGTAGGAAACGTTTTACTAATTCATACATACTGACAATGCACAGATCGACATCACAAACTTCTATGTGTGTTTGTGTGTGTGTGTGTGTGTGTGTGTGTTAATGCAACATTATGGCATTTATATCTCATTCTATAAACTCTCTGTAAATTTAAGATCAATGGTATTTCCGTCGAATCTTGCACTGCACTAGGAAGTTAATAAATAAATTCGACTTAATGAATTCGAAACTGTTACTCTCTCGAACACAATGTAAATATCGTGGTTCTGTCTACAGAGACATTTGTTGCAGTCTTTGAAACATAATCATAGAGTTTTGAGTCAACAAATTCTGAATTTGTTAAGTCATGACACACACTAACGAATCAGAATTCGCAATTATGAAAGCTTATAGTGTGTACTACTTGCAACTATTATTCAGCGTTTGAAATTATTTTCATCTACATATTCGTGATATATTGTCTTAGATATTCTCTCATAAATTGCATCGTATTAACGGTTAAACACATTTTACTACTAACTAAAACCAGTTTGTGTACAATCAGCGACTAGTGTCTACCTGTTGAAATATATTTCGCTGATTGGACTCAACAACATTCCGCAAATGACGTCGTCGCCCAGCCACCTTGTTATGCGGCGATCAATCAATGATTGAGGTATTGTGAATATTAGATTTCATGATGAAAGAATTGATCATTGTTGAAAACTTTTTCAAGCGTAGAAAACATGATGTCGAATAGGAATTGCTACAACCAACACTGATACTTCCAAGCCAAGATATATTTAAATACATCAGTGAATATTATATGGCATAAAGAAATATCCAATTTGATACTATTTAACTTCATGTTCCATAGAGTTCAATAAAATCACGTCAAATACTTCATAGATTACCATGCTAAACTATTTAATTTAGCTATCTACGAATTGCCTCTGTTATGCGATCTCCAGTATGTTACTATTAGATAAATACTAGTTAATAACATCCAGAAACAGACAGCAAAATAAGAGAGGGGATTAATTACCAACGAATACTCTATGACTTAAAATCCAGTAAATTATAAGCAAAACGTTTTCAAATGTTCAGAAAATAAACAATTCATAAAATCAATGTAAAGTTTTGTATAACATAAACCATAACAAATTTATTACAAATCCATAACAAATCCAATATGATGGAGTAGAAATTGGCAAAAAAAAGATTAAAGCGTATATGCATATGTGGTGTTTGTCCCCTGCCACCGACTGACATGTGTTAGTGTGTTTAAATCATCGTACTTTAGTGATTCTACAAAAGAGAGTGAAAGAATAAGTACGTAGCTTTCAAAATGTACGTGGGATCAATTCGTTTCACTTAGATACTTCAGGGTGATGCTCTAGCAAAGCTGCAGGTCTATGACGGAATCCGTAAAAGATTAAAGAACACATATAATGTCGAAAATAAGGCAACGAAGAACAACGTAGGCACTAAAGGATAGCGGAAGGGTTACCATAGAAATAATAGTTGTGAGGATGCCTGCGAAAAATACCTGAATGGTGGTGAAATGAGACCAGGAACTTCCGTTTAGCGAATACGTAATGTGACTTAAAAAAAGAATATCAGAAATTGGGAATAAATTAATACGTCTTTCAAATTTTGGCACAAGAACAATGATCGCGTTTTCTTTTATTTATTGCATAAATCTCGGCAATGGACCACCATTCCATAAAATGTGTTTATAAGGAGAAAAATATTGAAAAACATCGATTTCATTGATATTAATTTATCGAACCCTAATAGATGAAAGGCACTGTCCACCTCAGCCGGATCTCATCATTTTGTCTCTCCGCAATAACGATCCTGTCAGCTATCCACCTCTGGATAGAAAAGAATTATGATGTCAAAAATATCATAATATTATTCATGATATCAGAAGGAAAGGTGCTACCGCCTTCGTAGCTATGTGGCTAAAGTTTTGCTTCGCAGTCTCTTCGATTCGGTTCAGTTCTGATGCACGAACATTTATCAAATATCTTCCATTAAGCCGCGTGGAGACCAATCCATTTTCTGTGAATATTGTAGACGGAAACCTATATGTACGTGTATTTTTTGTGGGTAAATCTCTGTGTCTTTGCTTGTCTTTCACTACATGTCAACCGGTGTTTGTTTACCCTAACAACATTACTGTTCGGCAGCAAAAGATGAATGTAATATATATCCGACTTGTAGTCACTGAGTTCCATTTAATATGTCGTCGATAATCTGTACCACATGGTCGCATTTTAGTCACTAAATATATATATAAGAACAGAATTATAATGTTTTTGTCATTCAAGTTTTAAGATTAAATTATTGATGTTAATTGCAAGTACCATTCCAAAGATTAAAGCGCACTATAAAAACATATTTGTATTAGAAAGTTTTGTTAAAACAGTCGAAATATATTTTCGCTGCGAGCAAAGAGTGGTGTTTAAGAAATACAATTCTCAATTATGAGTATGCTGTCTATATCCCCAGTCTGGGATATTGAGCGATTCTCGGTTACCAAATCTCGTCAATAAACAAGTACTGCGTGGAAACTTGTCAGTCGGTGTGTCAGCACAAATAATACGATGTGGGAATCGTCTAAAATACTTTATCACACTCATTTTGGCAGTGCATAACGTTAAAAATGAACGTATCTGTGGACAGTAGGCTCATGCTATAACATTGTGCATTTACTTTTGATTCACAGAACAAAATTAATATATCAAATAGCATTCCGCCGATTATATATGTGTGAATTCTCGTGCATTACTCGTTGAATGTGAGGTTTTATTTCACTTTGTGACATTACTACCCTACTGTCATGCATTGCTTCTTTACTGTTAGATATTTACCTCTGGTATACATAGATCCATCTATGATCGAATGCATGTGATTAACACTCATCTATTTTTTTCTAGGTTTGTACTTCCGGGTTTTCCTTCGTTAATGATATTGGTTTCTGATTCTTCAGTTGAGATATCTTGTATAATTAGCAGGAAGGGTGACCCCTTCGAGATGTTTTCGTTAACTCAAATGACTACAATAATCATAGCGCCGTACATTCACTATGTCGATACAATAACATATTTATTTACACGAAGAAATATGAATATTTGAAGAGTGCATCGACTGCTGCGTAATAATAACAGTCAGAGCTGTACTAATTTACAGGCGTGTTTCATTTATCCACGCATTCTTTAAAATATTTTACTGTACATATTTTTATATATTTACTGTAAATAATTTTGTTATTTTTTTAGATAATGTATTGAATCTGGATTATATTAATCTTATTTTAACTTTAGACTGAACAGTATTACAAAGTTTACAATAAATACCACATGCGCTAATAAGCTGCTATCTAAAAACAGCAGCTGCTGCAATATTTCGTAACTTTTATCGCATTTTGATTTATATTTTCTGGTACACAACAGGATTTGTCTTTTGATGGTTGTTGTTTTTTATTAGTGTTTAACTGTTGTTTCTTTTGAATGTATTTCAGTTTGTAGATAACTAGAAATATGGAAATCTAAGCAACACTCCATATATTCTATAGGTTTTCTATTAATCCGTGGCTCGAAATGGAAAGAGGAGATAATGAGACATTATCATCTCTTTGCATGCTACGGAAAAATAATAAAAGCAAACACTGATAGAGCTATCGGAAAGGTTCCTTTCTACCTCAGTTGACATGATATATTTTCTTTTACAAAGAATTGTTCGGTATAACATAGCCAGGTAAGTACCTGAGAAAAATGAATGAAAGCAGTGCAGCATAATTTTTATTTCTTATGTGTCTAAAGCTTGAAAAGGAAAGCCTCAATGGATAATTATTTATTTGCGACAACTGTTGCAAAGGTATTTCTGATAGCTGGAAAAGATGTTAAGAATATGTTCACGTAACGTACATTTCATTGCTTATGTCCTCAATACTCTGTGACAGTATTATATTTAAACCAAACTCCCATTACGAATTATACAATTTTCAAGCTTTTCCTTGGTCGATAAAAAGGAATCCCGATAAATGCATAGCTATTATGTAATGAAATTTGAAATTAATTGTCATTGAGACCGAATCTATTTTGGAAAGATTCTTGACGAAGTTTATTTCATTACGAAACTCTTATCTCAGCACCAGTAATTAGACTTTGAGATGGATACTTCTTCATATTAATATATTAATCCTTCTTTCTGCAGCACGTTGACATTAGATACACGAGATGCAATCTTAGATATAGTAGTCATTTTCTGATTCATTCGAAAACTAGGCTTATCTACTTTTAAATGAATCTTACAAGCAATATACACGAGATGTTTTGAAGTAGATATGTCGATTTCCCACAGTTTGATGTCGCAACATCTAGAAATCAAACATCTTTCTATTATATAGTTTTAAATTGCGATGCATTATGCCTTAGAAATTTTATATTCTTTCTACAATTATACTTTCTAGCGGGCGATTTTACCTAGTATTTAAGTAGCGTTCTTTTTGTTGAAGTTTAGAAATATTGATCCTGCATAATTTACGTCGGAATGAAGATGCACGAGTATCACAGTCGATTATCTAATGTAGGATAGAATATAAAAATTTTGTGAATCACAGATTCGTCCATTGTTAGAAAGTCAGACACATCTTATATATGTGATAAAGAATATCAATATATACCTATTCTTATAGTTTGCGGCTTGAGAAGTTGAAGGAAAATGTATTAAATCCAACGGCGAAATATGCACTCAAACTTGCGCTCTTGTTACAAGTGTTGTAATATTACAGCTAAACAAAACACGGATATGTATATTCGGTTCGTATCTATTTGATACAAATGTTATTTATCGATACTGAGCGAGTAAAGCGAACTATGCCGCTGTAGCTTCCATCACATTCAAGCACAAATCTATTGCATTCATCTAGTCGAGTAATGTTATTTTCTTATAGTTTATACAGAGGAATCGATTGTTAAAACCAATATCTTTTTTAGTTTATATTTTTCTTAACTTCATACTGTATTCTTAATTGAATTTTACTTCAAATATCTTCCAGGAAAATTCCAAGAATTAAGGTGTGTTAGTTTGATGTAAAGTATCAGCGTTGACAGCATTGGTTCAACAGATATTCTACTCGCTTCGCATTCTCCCCGAACAAAATTATTTCCCCGAGCAAAAATGAGAATTATTTTGTTTTCTTTAATATTTTCCTTAATGAAATGAATTATATTAAGAATATTTTTTTCATAAATGAAACACAATGAGTTCAACTCTATTATTTGCTCAGGGCATTTCATTTAATCGGTATTTGTAAGATTTAAGCTCATTATTGTACGTTTCAGAACGATTACTATTTAACATTCTATAATGGCTCGGGGTTATTTTATTGACACGAGAAATAAAAAAAAGATTTTGTATTCAGAATACATATATATATATGATTCAAATTGTAGCTTAATAACCTGATATCAGAAACGATATTTCTAGTATTTCCTGTCATTAGTAAATGGTGTATAATCTTTTTTTATACGAACAAACGACCTCTAAAGTAAGAAAATATAAGACACTCTTCTTGATATGTTTTCTTGTAGCAAGTTACTAGTACAGCAATCCCTCGACTATCGCGGATGTTACGCCCCCCCCCCCGTTGTAGGTGAAAATCCCTGAAGTAGAAATAGTTCTGTATATTTATTTTTTTATCATTTTCATAATTTGTATATATTTTATTATAAATACAAAACAACGCCGAACAAATCCCCGACAGTATATATTTTCAGTATGGTATTTCATCCATTGGTATCTTCTGCTGAAGATTAAAAA
>NC_068985.1:89958853-89959912 GCF_001194135.2 Octopus bimaculoides
ATATATATATATATATGTGTGTATATACAAACGTACATACATGCATACATACATACATACATATATACATACATACATACATATAGTGGGTCTGATGAGTAACTTGTCACAATATCATATTTTTTATTTCGCGCAGACGCGTTATCTCTTGGTTATTTTGTCGACGACACAGTAGAGAAGGATCAGTTGGGCGCTGTTTTGTGAGAAAAAGATCACCATGATGCAATTCACTCTTCCAGAAATTTAGAAGCGATATACTGTATTGCTTGGCATTTTCGCCGGAAGCTCCAATGCAAATATTTCAGAGCATTTAGGTATCAGTCTGAGGACACTGAAAACTAAGATCATATACCGTGAGTGATAAAAATGAAGCATTTGATATGTTTATCGTAAATGGTGAATCAGAAAAAAAACTTTGCTACACACTGTAAATAATAAATATATAGTACTAACGTAAACTGTTGAAATCCATATCTCATTGTAAAATTTAGGCTTCACAAACATATACCGTGTAGGTATAACGTGTCTGTCATTTTCCTACATAGTTGTATGTAGAGTAACCATTCCAAAATCGAGAAAAGTTCTAATTGTTGACAAATACTTTATCAAATACAGTCGCTTCTCTGAAAGAGTTACTTACATAGCTATCTTAGCACGTTTGTAGCTTGACCCATTATCTACATTAAATTGACGAGCATATATTTGCCTTCTTTTGTGAATTATGTAGGATATGCGGAGCTCACCAATTATTATAGGATAAATCATGAACTGATATATTTCTTATTTAATAATTGTTTTTTTTTTTCATGCTGAATAAAAATCGTATTTCGCTGTTCGACAATGCAAAACACAAAAAGATATATTTGTAAATTACTGATAAAAGAGAACACGATTGTCTTGTAACTATTAAGTGCTTACTTGATTTAAGATGAAATTGTAATTAATAATGCAAACACAAATACACACACACACACACACACACACGCACACACACACATACACACACACATACACACACACATACACACACACACATACGCACACACACACACACTGATA
>NC_068985.1:89960063-89963640 GCF_001194135.2 Octopus bimaculoides
GAGAGAGAGAGAGAGAGAGAGAGAGGAAGCTCGAGGAAGCAGTATATTCTAGTTAGGGATATATAATTCTGTTAGCATTGAATTATATGATAGTAAATTTTAAATGATTTTGTTTATTGTTGTTGAGACGAGCATTGGGGGATATCATTTGGGCATTTGGGGGACAAACATGCTTTATGGACTCTGAAGTTCTGACAGCGCAAATGTATATAATTTCATGGATTGTCAATTAGAAAGCCTGAAATTTAATGAAAAACAGAATGAGACCTTTAGTCCGTAATACATTATGAGGGAAACGACATATAATTTATGATAATGGATATTTAGATTGAAAACCTATGCATGCCGTTCGAAATTTAATCTTCAATAGATTGTTTTATGTTTTCATCAAGGATCAAATGATATTGCAACAAATGGAGAAAGAGTATATAACACGTGATAAAAAGTAAATGAAAAAAAAAACAATGGATATTCCCGATGTACAAAATCATCACCTACTTGAAATAGCTATCAATCATCCTTGCAATACAACAATACTGAATTAAGAAAGAAAGAAAGGACGGAAGAAAGGAAGAAAGGAAGTTTTGTTTGGTGGAAAATATGTAAATAATTTATGAAATGGTGGAATTTGCAAAACCTTCGGTCATAATGTGTGTGAAAATGGCTCATCTCGGCCTAAAAGCAACGCATAGACCATAATATCATAATGAAATCTAATATACTGACTTCGAAATATAAGGATGTGTTTTCAATTAAAAAGATCTTTTACAAAGACTAAATTGTAGCAGACTCAGAAAAAAAGTTTCAAGTACAGGATGTAGCAGATGAAGAAGGAAAACCAGAATCCTTACGACCATTTGTTTGACGTCACAGAAATTAGTTAACGGATTACGATATTTTCATGTAACCAGTCTTTTCTTGGTTTTCATGAATTAGAATCCCGTTTTGGACCGATGTGCATCCTGCCTTGGCAAGTGTAATGTTTATCTGGCTTTTCTTTCTATAGCCTGTATTATAAGTGATACAAGATCGTATCTCCACTACTATTTATAAAATTATGGGTCACACAATCTTCAATTTTCACTTCTACAAATTTTCTAAGATAGTTTATAAAAATCGATATAAAATATTTGAATTAGACTTTCAATCACGTACGGATTTCCGTCAGTTTTGCATCTTATCATTTAACATTTCGATGTTTGAAACTTAAATCCTCTACATTGCTTAATTATACTAATCAGTAAAATGTGAAATGCCATTACTCTACCAATCGAGATTTGCCTATTATCTAAAAAAAACAAAACAAAACAAAACAATACGTTTTACCTGAAAACACCCGAAGAATCGATTTCTTAATGGCGGTTTCCAAGTGCAGTAAATTGACATCGATACTGCAATCAAGAAAATAACCATTAACAACGCCATAGGTACCACCCTGCCACTATGCCGATTAACATTCCACTCCTTATCTTCCTCAACACTTTTATATAACTTTATACTTTGTGATATTTCTTCTTTCCGACCTTCAATTCCACAAATTATTACTTTTATTTTCCTTTCATTTCTCAGAGTTCTGAAATACTCTTGTTCATGTTACTTCTGTAAGAGAGGACAACAGCCTGTTGTCAAGGATCTCACAGGGTCACATTCTACGGTACTTAGCATCCAAATGCCAATAACAAAATTTATGTTGTTCCCACTAAAGTATTTTTCTGTGCATCTTCCACCATCATATCAATCCTAATTTCTCAACCCAGTAGCTGTTGGGACTGTAAAAATACTACAACTACTGGGATAACATTTACTTTCTTCAATGCCCACATTCGTACAGTGTCATGCTTTAGTGGCGTATGTTTGTCAATATTTTCTAGTTCTTTATCATCCACACATGTATCTCATAGTATGGCAATACTAATGATCTAGGGTTCCTTCTGCATTTTTACAACTACAGCTATGTCTGAATCACTCTGACTTATAAAATTCCCACAAAAGGCTTATAGTCATTATTCTCGAAGACGCCTTCTGGGTCACACATGCCATTTTACTGTCTACTCAAGACCATACCTCTTTCACAATTTCCAATAGAATAATTGGCTTTTCTATTATTATTATTCAGTAGTTTTATTTTTATAACGTGCTTTCACTTCACTACCGAGCGCAGCTCTGTGCGCATATTATTATTATTATTATTATTATTATTATTATTAAAGTGCCAAAGTGGCAGAACCGATAGCCATTTAGATAAAACGTTTAGCAGCGTTTCCTACCACATTTAATATCACCGAGGTTGAACTTTGGATTTCAAACTTTGAAGTCAATAAAATATGTACCAGTCCAACACTGGGTTCGATGTAAACGATTAGCCGCCTCCCCTAAAATAATGTCATATACATATATATATGTATGTATATATAAATACATATGTATTCATGTATGGATATAATATTTTTCCGTACAAGATTTGCAGGATGATTTGTAAAACTCGTCCATAGTTATTGGGTAGCTGATGTCATCAGCAGTAGATATGTACATGCTACTGAACTTACCTCAGTTTCGTGGTGTCTCAGGTTTTATATAAATTGATCAATGACTGAAACCGGTATCCACACGGTTCCTTAATTAGATAGATATATATAGATAGATAAATGTTATATGTGCTTCAATTCATATCCCCATTGCCAAGATGGCAACAATGTACAGAGAACTGGCAGGACTAATACTAAGGTTCGTCAAGACAAGAAACCAAGAATTTATATTAAACCTGTGGAGGACCTTTGTTCACCACCACTTGGACTACTGCTCTTCGCTAGGGTCGTCACATAGTGCCAAACTAACAGCGGGGCTTGACGCAATCTAACGCTAATACTCAAAAAAGATCATAACAGTGCAGTGCAGGGGCTACATGGGGACTCTGAAAAAACTGCGACTTTAATTACTGGAGCGAAAGCGTGAGCGACATATACTCTTTATATGGAAACCACTTGACGGGATGGTAGCCAAATTCAGCATCGAATCTTATACAGAAATAAGAACTAGACGCAGTTGTATTGCACAAAATGTACCTTCAAATCCATCTTAATTCAAAGCTAGGTACTGCAACAGCCTAGGGTTCCAAGGCTTATATCTCTCCAATACGCTGCCACAAAAACTAGGAAAACTAAGTGTGGACGTACATGTATCAAAACGTAAATAGTCATTCTTCTCTTCACAATACCGGATGCATCAACGGCACAACATGATGTACAGACGAAGGTAGCGGAATCAAGCTTCCTCATACCTTAAATGGACCAACAGGCGCATGCAGGAGTAGTGATGAGAAAGCCTCCAGTCTGAGGAAAATAGCAAGACCACGGTGGTGCTCCAGCATGACTGCAGCTGCATGGCTGGACCGAATGAAAGAATATATGCATATATATATCTGTGTGTGTGGGTGTATGCATGTATATATATAGAGAGAGATAGAGAGGCGCGCGCGCACGCTTAAATACCTTTATATACATATATACACACACACTTAAATAGCTGCATATATATACACACGCACACATATATGCGTACATATATATATATATATATA
>NC_068985.1:89966009-89967291 GCF_001194135.2 Octopus bimaculoides
TATATATATGCATATACACATATGTATATGTATATATGTATGTGCATATGTATACATTTATAAATACACATATGTATTTATATATCTATATCGTACATGTATATAGTTTTCGTGTATTGAGTTTTCTTAACAAAATGTTTTGTATGGATATATGTATACACACACACACACTCACACACATATACACACACATGCATATATATATATATATGTGTGCTTGTGCGTATGATAATACTTTTGTTTGTTCATGTGCGAGAGTTTGAGTATGTGTGTTTGTGTGTTTGTATGTGTGTGCGTGCGTGTGTGTGTGTGTGTGTGTTTGTGTGTGTGTGTGTGTGTGCGTTTCTAATACTATATAAGCTATAAAAAAAAAAATCAAATCAGGCCATGTTTCCATTCTTTATCTGATTTTGGTATGTTATTTCGAATCCACATATATTTATATTCCTTAGCTTGAGAATAATATAATTTGTAAAGTTTAGTTTTCATGAGGTAAGAAATATTATTATATATGTATATATGCATGTACGTGTGTGAGCCTATGTTTGTATGTGAATGTCTGTGTATCACTTTTCTACGAAGGACTTTGTTAGGTTCATTTCCTACCTGGTTTTCCATTCTAGAATTGGTCATAGCAGTACGAATGTAAAAAATAATTTAAATTGAAACTTTGTTACGTAACAGTGACGGGAATCGGATGAAATATAGGAAAGCATTTGGTCAATATACTGGATGTTACATCGATTCTATTCCTTCTATCACATACTACGATGTTAGAAAATATAACTAATAATGGATGACATTCTTCTGGGTGTCCTGTTTCATAAAGCAGCTAATATTAATGAAAACATGCTTTTGCATGTGGTATACTTAATCCAATATAACGCGATTTTTCACGAAATATCAATATATTTGTGTTACGTTAAGTTTAATAATTATTCTTTCTAATTTTGTCACAATAGACCAGCACATTTCAAAGGAACATCAATGCAGATCTCTTGCATCAACTACGTAATATTTAACTGCTAGATGATTTATCTACCCTAAAGGGATGAAAAACAAAGCCGATTTGATTTGAATTAAGAACATAAACAAGAGTGGCTGTGTGGTAAGTAGCTTGCCTAACAACCACATGGTTTCGGGTTCAGTTGCACCCCGTAGCACCTTCGGCAAGTGTCTTCTACTATAGCCTCGGGTCGACCGAAGCCTTGTGAGAGGATTTGGTAGACGGAAACTGATAGAAGCCCATCATATATATATACGTATATATATATATATATAT
>NC_068985.1:89967660-89968476 GCF_001194135.2 Octopus bimaculoides
TATATATATATGTGTGTGTGTGTGTGTGTGAGTGTATGTGTTCGTGTCTGTTCCCCTCCCAACATCGCTTGACAACCGATGCTGGTGTGTTTACGTCCCCGTAACTTAGCGGTTCGGCGGAAGAGACCGATAGAATAAGTACTAGGCTTACAAAAAATAAGTTCTAGGGTCAATTCCATCGACTAAAGGTGGTGCTCAAGCATGGCCGCAGTCAAATGACTGAAACAATAAATAAAAAAAACGGAAAATATCCTACTAATTGCCACATCCGATCCGCTAACGATATATGTCATATACTGCGGCATTCGCCTTGAGAGATCTGTTCATATTGACATATAGTAAAAAGAGCACATACATGTATCATAGCTGAGAGAGATGATTTCATCCCCAATATTTAGGATTTTATCTGTTGACTGTTTAATATCTAATTTTTCAGGGATACAGATTTCACATTTCATACCACATCCTCTGTATTTTGTGGCTTCAGCAATAATGTTCCAGTTCATCTAAGGGTTATATATTCCAGATTCTGTCAATGGCCATACCATATTGGATAGTGATGATGCATGTTTTTTTTTTTTATTTTAGTTTTATCTTTGAATAATGTCAGGTATTATGTGTACCTTTCCGTGAACCAGTTGCCGCCATCCCGATATATATATTTGGTACTCCGTTGGGATCCATGTTGTTAGCCTTGTTTACAATTTCTTTTTCCAAACAGATGTTTAGAGGATAGTGGTTTGGTAATCTGAAGTTGCACTGTCTTTCGATCTGTCTGTCTGTCTGTCTATCTATCTATCTATCTATCTATCTATC
>NC_068985.1:89968486-89969107 GCF_001194135.2 Octopus bimaculoides
TATACACCACGTTGTGGTGGTGAAATTATGAATAAGAACACGTCTTCCCTGGTCTAGCTACAACGAAGAGAAATAAAGAAATATGGCCGATGATCATGTGGGAACCACATGAGCAAGGGAGGAGGAGTGAGGGAGAGAGAGTGACAGATTAATGGATAGAATAGTAGGAGAAGAGGAGTTAAAAGAATAAGGGATTGAAACGCGAATGAGTAAAAATATGGTATAGAATGCGCATCAGAATAATTAAGATGGCGTTCAACCATTTAATAATATACATAATACATATCTATATGTATATATACATACGTATATGTACATACTGAGAACTATTCGTACATATACATACATATATATGTATATATATGTATATATACATACATACCACAAAATGTACGAAGCACAAGTACATGGAACATGAACTATTTTTTCGAACAACGTAAGGCACGGATGGAAAACAAAATAAGCAACCTAAAGAACGACCCTTCATCACTTGTCGGCTGTCTTTTTAGTCTCGCATTTCGAACATATAACAACAATATATGCTTTCGATAAAACAGTTGCTCCCGCACGCACACACACACACACACACACACACACACAAACATATATATATATATATAT
>NC_068985.1:89970852-89973375 GCF_001194135.2 Octopus bimaculoides
ATTACGTAGATGAACTTGCATCAGTATGTAATCAATATCGACATTTTATCCACCTGCAATTCAGTATAGCAGAGACGTTCCGAGAACGTATGCTGAAATAAAGACAATTGCTGCGTGGAAGAGTTTTATAAGCCATTTAAGAACAGACGAAAACTGTTACATTCACTTCAACATTTAAATTTAATTTGTGTCACAATACTTACGTCCCTCTGAAACCGTGACCTGTTCACTGACAAAACTTCGTACTGCATCAAATTAAATTTAAATGTTGAACGAATCTTAGGTTTTTTAGTGTATGCTTTTAAATGGCTTATAAACATATTCCACGCTGCAATTATATATATGTATATATGTACACATACATATGCATATACGTAAATGTCGAACGATGAAAATAAGCCCTCAACACCGCTTTGATGGATATAATTTCTTTATTTGTGTCCTAATGTTACGACTTATTATATACATGTGTGTATTGATGATGTGTGTACGCCAGCTTACGTTGTTATGCACAGTCTTTCCAAAGTGCTTGATATTATTTGACTAAAGTATAAACTAACCAGAGTGTAGTGAATATGTTTCCTCATAAATTTACTTTTTACGAAAGTGGATTAGCTCGAACAATTAGTAAAATAATGATTATTTCTACTCATCAAATCACACAATGGAGACCCGGTTGCAGTTTAACCCTGTCATATACGTTTAGCGTTATCTGCATAATTTATATTTTACTATGTTTTACACAATAAATCTAAATTTATACAAGGAAATAAAAAAGAGAAAACATAATGGGAGTGATCCGGTGGCATGAGACATAACACTAAATATTTTGGCACGTAATTAAACTCCTTCGAATACATAGTGGTTGCTTTTTTCTGGAAGCGTTTAATCCGCTTCTGCACCATCACCAGTGCTGCATCATTCCAGCAAGCAACGAAATGCATATGTATACATACATACGCACACACACACACACACACACACACACACACACACACACACACACACACACACACACACATATATATATATATATATATATATATATATATATATATATATATGTGTGTGTGTGTGTGTGTGTGTGTGTGTGTGTGTGTGTATACGTGTGAGTGTGTGTATACAAGGATAGAAAGTGAGAGGGAGGAATATATATACATATATATGTATGTATATGTATGTATATGTTCTGAATGTGCGTGTGTGCTTTTGTGTATACATATTTCCCAATTTAAATGTATGCATATATACTTTCACACATGCGCACGCACACACATTTATATTCAAAATAATCCAAAAGAACCACTCTCGTCATATATATCCGATGCATGAATCAATATTGTATATGAGTGACTTCTCATAAAATATATACCTGAAGAATGAAACTTAAACTATTGCAGAATTTACTTTTTATAAGGCAAATTTATGTCCAGCTTCATGGCATATCATATTGTCTTTCGCTCTTTCACCGCAACTAATGGACTTATTTTGATAGTCCATTCTTCCGAGAGGCATGTTATATAAACACTATCATAAAATAAATAAAAAAAAAGGGAAATATATGACTGAACGTTGCGGTATTGTCATGCTACTCCATTAGATTAGCTTAAGTCAAAAGTTGGAAACAATAAAGACATGTGTTTAGCACAACAAAAATAAGTCATAACTACTTTCACCCTATACCTTCATAAATGAAAGTTAAATATAAGCATGAAATGGATATTGGGAATATCAAAACGCCCATAACAGGTACATATATGTGATAACTTATAGTTATGAAATCCTACTATGTTTAAAACTTTTTTAATGTAAACGCAGAATTTCCAGAGCATTGCTAAAATGTGATTCCTTTATGAAACAGACATACCGCTTGTAACCACGACGATGGATCGAGTTTAATCCAGGGAACAGAATCGTCTGATCGTGAAAATAGCGTGTGAGCATTTCAACAATCCACAAGTAGTTCTCAGGGATATTCAGCAGTACATAGAATGTGACAAACCTGAAACTTTCTAATTACATGTGCAACTGAATTTTTTGCAGCTGAGTTCACTGGAGACATGAAATAAAGTGTTTTGCTCAAGGATATAATCTGCCGCCAAGAATCGAACTCGTGAACTTAGGACTTAACCCAAACATCCTAATCAATATTTCCCCCGTCTTGACTTCTTGTGTCATAAATCCACATCATATATTCATTTCTTTAGTTTACGGTGGGCTTCTGCTTGATTTGAAATCAACTACGTTGATAATTTTACCCTTAGCAAATACGTTTAAAGTGTATTGTAAAAAACGTGAATGTCGTGTCCGATTGTTAAACGTTGATTCTCAGCTTTTTTTCAAACATTGGCCTACAGCAAGACTGCTCCATCGCATTGAAACCTTTTAGTGGAAGAGATTGGCCCCGGTCCTTATCTAGAAATGTTTTACATATTATATTATAAACATCAAAAACAATACTGGTTGCCAAGCGGTGCAGGGTCACACACAGAATCCCACATGTACTCACACATATGTATATTT
>NC_068985.1:89973476-89975186 GCF_001194135.2 Octopus bimaculoides
ATAGATTTTTATAAACCTTCCACTGAAGAGGGAGCCGATTTTCAATAAGGATACAAGGCACCATTTTAAGATGTAGCTGACACAAACAAATTCACATTTGGAACTTGAGAAAAGTCTTGCATATTTTTACTGTTCCATTCACATATTGGACTTGTAATGTACGAATCAGCCGATCGATTTTTCCATTTGAAAATCCCAGATTATCTAGATTCTCCTTTAGGCATTTACTAACAAAGCGTAGTTCGCCAATTATTATTGGTGTGAATATGAATTCATAGTCTGGATAAAGAAGCTGGGGCGGGGTGATGCAGTTTTCTATTGATATCCTATGAATGTATGTATGCAAGTATGTATGTACGTATATGTGTGTATATAAAAGATGAATGTACACACAGTTTTCGTTAAAAAGCCTACAAAAAAGCCTATTGTAGAAGGGACTTGCTTCAGAGATGACCGAATCTGAAACCACGTGACTGCAAAGCAAGTTGCTTAGCCACACAGCTACATGTTTTCTATATGATACATAATATGAATGATAGTTAACTGAAATCATTTTCACTGCTGTGCAGATTTTTCTATAATGAACGAAACCAACCACTTGAATCCTGTTGCTTTTGAGAGAAAAGATAGACTCAAATGCTTCTGATTCAACTAAATTTATTTCATTCTTTCGCATTATCATTCTCATTTGAATTAGGCAATTTCGTTCTAGAAGAATTGCATTTATTTGTTAGGAAATCTTATTTCCTAAATGTTAATTTTGAATGTGAGATTCTAACATGTGTTGCCTGACACACAGCATTTCAACTGATTGACGACTCTAAACTAATGTAGAATACAACGAGGGCCTCCCTAATTTACAACATTATTCTCTTCATTCGATAATGTTCTATCATTGGCAATCAACAGTTGAGTGATAACATTAGATCATGGTTTGTAGAAAGCCTTCAAGCAGAAATAGATTCTTCTTATTTCTTGCAGCACAGCAGAACTTCTAAAAGTTGCGTGATATCATTCCGTGTTCCCACTTCCCAAACACAATTTAGAACATGTATTCTTCGGTATCACGTTCCTTGAGAATCATGTACACGTTACGAAGTGCAAATCCGTGCATAATTAAATCATTCTCCTTGATTTAAAGGTAATAATTCTAAATATTTAGACAACAAATAGTCAGTATGTCCCCACTTACCTTAAGCATTGCAGCTCATGATGATGCGAGTCGAGCTATACAACAAATGCCCAAAAGCGAAATTTATCGTTGTACACCAGGATTCACATGCAGTTGAATAATTTTATGCATAACCTATGTAGAAGCAACACAAACAGGACAAATGTGAGCAATTCTCCGTCGACCGAACAGCATTATGATCAGCTATTATCAATTTTCAAGCATTATTTGGTAGTCGTGAGACGTCTCTACATCCCTTGAGCAGTCTAAGACAAAATACCTGGAAATCTATTTAAATATATAATCAACTCACTACATTCAGAGAAATTACACTACTAATTTCTGTATTATTAATATTTAACACAATATTTGAAATAACCGACTTGTCAACGAGGTTCTCAGTCCATAGTGTGGTTACAATTTTCTAAAATAATACAGCTGGAAAAGCGATGAATTTAAAATATTTATACGGTCTCAGAGATTTTTTATTGTCCACAAACACACACACACATCACATATGTATATATATATATATATAT
>NC_068985.1:89975647-89976749 GCF_001194135.2 Octopus bimaculoides
TATTTCAGTATCAAATCACATTTCGATACTGTAATGACAGATACTAAAAGTACATACAAAATTACTTTGCCCCTCTAAAATTAACTATTTCTATTCCTCTTACACATCGTTTCAATTGCTACTTTCTCTTATGAACGATCCAAGAAAAAAGACAAAGAAATGAAGGAGAGTGAGAGTCAAATAAACAGACACTGCCAATCATACGTAAATACACACATATATATGTACCTATGGTTACCAATGACCTCATTCTAATTGGCGGGAATTATAAGTTTACTTTCCATTTCTACCACCGTCATTTACCAGCAAGACATCTTTCTCAAATACGATCAACAAACATTTATTCCATTCAAACTCTGAGTTTTTTTTGAAAATCTTTTCGTAAATCTTGAGATTAACACCCGCATCATTACCTACCTAACCCTAACAAACCCTAACCCTAACAATGTAGTGAAAATCGTACGGGTGTTAATCTGAAAATTTAACAATCTTTTTTAAAACACTTTTGCTTACTAACAACTTTTTTATTTAGTGTGGGTGTTGCCCATATATATATACACTTAAGACTTAGTTGTGGGTTGGGAATTTGATCGGCAGAGGTCATTATTATTATTATTTTAAATTTTTCCCACAACGGCGGCTTCGGGCAGGTGGAGAATAGTCGATTATATTGAACCCTGTGTTCAACTGGTACTTATTTTTTAGACCCCGAAAGGTTGAAAGGCAAAGTCAACTTCGGCGGAATTTGAACTCACACATTCATACATACAAATATCTGTCATTCGCTTCCAAATACTATCGACAGTCAAACATTTATTCCTTACAAACTGATTTTTTTAAATATCTTTCTTGAAACGCATTTACTTACTACCATATATAGACACAGAATACACATTAATACACACATACATACACATACCTGTCATTTGTTTTTTTAGTGTGTATGTGTGTTGCCCATCTTAATATATAATGATGAAGTTCTGTACTTACTAACATTTTTTTATTTCGATCTATTTTAAACGGGGGCGCCAGTTTTCATTTATGTTTTATGTAGTGTTTTTGGTACGGAAAGACTTTCAAACTTCGTATACTTATCTATTTT
>NC_068985.1:89976928-89978270 GCF_001194135.2 Octopus bimaculoides
TACAGCGTAATTTATTATATAAACAATATATGCGTATAAATTACGATTAAACCGGATGAAATATGTCACATGGAATAACATTTTTATGACCGCCCAGCACTTAATGTATTCGGCTGAATGGACGTCAGTGATTGGTTGAAATTACAGAAATACGACAACTTTAACATGGAATAACTTACGAATTCCTTTTTTTTGTTAAGAAGACTAAGAGTAAAATATGTTTTATATGACACATTCTACCAGTGTCCCAAGTTTCAAAGTGTTTCGTTAGTGTTTCGTTAAGAAAATACTGGCGCCCCCGTTTTAAAATAGATCCTTTTATTTAGTGTGTATGTCTGTGTGTGTTGCCCATATATATATGCACTTAAGACTTAGCTGTGGGTTGGGAGTTTGATCTGCAGAGGTCATTATTATTATTATTATTCAGATAAACACCCGCACGATTTTCAATAGGGTGTTAGGGTTAAGGTTTTTGGGTCAGGGATACGGTTTTAGGGTTACGATGAGGGTTAGTCTTACGGTTACGGTTTTAGGGTTAGGGTTACGTAATCGTGCGGGTGTTAATCTGAAAAATCACCGAAATGTGAAAACTACCGACCCTCCCATCTGTTATAACTTTTGTTGTTCTGTTTAATATGTACATAGATTATGCCTCCGTTTAAAAAAAGACAGCAACAGACTGCAGCAATTCACCACATTCCAGAAATTACTTTGAACATAATGCAAAACGGTGCATCATCATCTTCTGCCATGGCCAACAATTGCTTCATCAGAAATTGCCGTCCTACCTCCTGCGAAAAGGAATTACCCTGCTATGTGTAATCAAGCCAGCGCAAAAAGCTGTTTTGCACAAGCATTTGTATAGCCAATTAGACGGATGAAATGTACGTACACTTAATAATGTTACACAAAACAGCCTTCAGACTTCCCCTATTAATTTCGTCTTTTGAATTATGAACATATTAACATCATAAGGGTTTTTTTTCATCGTAAGGCTTTCTTTTTTAGTTGATTTTCACCTAGCAAGACGTATCGTAGGTGGCGTAGTAAGTCACACCCGGACAACGTCGGGTTATACTGCTAGTATATATATATATATATAATCATACATATATAGAGATTGACAGTAACCTGCTTCTCCAACATACTGAGAATTCAGAAATAGCAGCCAAATAACTACTGATTCCAAAACTACAAATTATTACTCTAAATTGATAGCGATATTTTTGATACACACAGAACAAAAAACAGTAGAGAAGAGTAAAAAACCACCTGCCTTTAGTTAATTTAGTACGATCGTTTCACAGTTAAGAGTAAAGAATACTCTATTCTGATCTTCAGC
>NC_068985.1:89979119-89981053 GCF_001194135.2 Octopus bimaculoides
ATATATATATATATATAAGTGTACCATGTATCCGAAAAAGAACGATGCTCTGAATCATAGACCAGTATTGTATTTATACGTAGTTAAGTATACGTGAGGTCATAGAGTGACAAATGGTTTCGCATCCTTAAAATGCATAGCCCTACGGACAATTCATCGGATTCTAAAACCGAAGGCTATATAATTCTGCAGACCATACAATTCTCGGAGACAGGAATCCGTGGCGGTCAATTAGTTAGCAAATAAAGAAAGAATAAACAATCTTGGTCGGCGAGGATGGTTTATCACCCTTAGACCAGTCCATATGAGTCAAAAACGAGAATGGGAAACTCTGTCCGTACATTGATTTTTGCAAGTAAGGTACTTTTCGGACCTAACCGATGAATGAGACATCCAGTGCTTTCAGCCTGTAGTGTTTCACATGAATGCAGGAGATGCATATTTCTTGCTTTGAATTCAGTAAATCTAGTTATAGGCAGATTTAGAAGCTCCTTGGTTTGCAGAGTCTGCTCCCATTAATGTAGGAACCTGGCCACTCTATTAACATCCACTTGATATGGTATGGGATCCATTCATTGTTGAGGCGCCGGACGTGGCTTCTTACGGAGCTGTCGAATCATCTTTCACAATTCTGAAAGACGATCAGTGGTTGTACAGGCGCTGCTTCAAGGTAGGTACTGATGTGTGTTCAATAGGCACAACGGAACGGTCACCTTTTGTTGCGCACCTAACATGGATATTATATTAACAAATACCCATAAAACGCAGGAGAAGGGTGGTTGCTCATGCGGGGAGTTAATGCGAGGCTGAGGAAGTCATTTATGAGGCAGTGGTCATAACCCAAGTTAGTGACCATAGTAATAGCAGCAACAACTCATCCAACAACTCGACGGCAATGGACGCGGGAACAGCAGTAAGAACACTAGCACTGATGCCAACGACACTAACACCAGCGCCACGGCCGGAGATGACGACCGCAGCAACACCAGCAATCCCAGCGAGGTTACCGGCTCCACGTCTATTACTACTAACAACGGCAGCCACATCATCGGTAACAGCTGCAGGGATGACTACTAAAATAACAACAGCCACAGCGATATCCTCAAGACCCACATTCCGAAATATCAAACCCCTAGCATCTTCAGTAACAACAGTTGCAACAACAACAACATTTCCAGTCCCAGAGACAACCGAAGATGAACCAGAAATGTGATCACAAACCATAACCCGACTCCGGAAATATATCGGAGAAATAGAGACAGCCTTTAGACGGAGCATGTTCGATCACAGGTCCTCTTTCAGGGTGGCTAGAAATGTGTGGCACTTCAAAAATAAATGGACCCTAATACGATATCTAGTAGAGGGTCATAGAGCTGCTGGGTTGCTATGTTAACGGGAGCAGACCCTATACGCTTTGAATTGCTGGTCGAGCAAAGATCCTCAAAGACTCACTAGAATCAGGAACACTAAATACATACTTCTGCAGCACCTGCATCCATTTCAAACGCTACCTGCTACAAACATACATCGAATAGATCCGAAAAGGTCCTTACGAAGTAAAAGACATCTAGGCGCGAAGTTCACCGTCCCTCATTTTGAAACATGTGTCTTGGTCTAAGAGAGGTTACTCGTTCACGGATTGCTTATTCTTTGTTTTCTTACTAACTAACTGACCGTAACGGATCCTCTCCTCAACGTTCTGAAAATCTATATGTATTTCGGTCTTCGAGTCTGAAGCACGCCTCGTTTATGTGGCTGAAACCGCTATGGTTGCGATACCATCGCGGGTACTCTATGAACGAACATATACATAACTGCATATAAATTTGTACATATATATAGACACAAACGCATGTGTAAGTATACGTTTGTATTTACATCTGTGCGTTTCAGTGTGTGTGTGTGTGTGTGCATAAGATACATACATATATATA
>NC_068985.1:89981612-89982897 GCF_001194135.2 Octopus bimaculoides
TATATATGCATATATGGGAACAAGACGTCACCAACGGTGCAAGCAGCATGAAATACGTAAACAACGAGAGAAAGAAATGGAAATCAGGACAAGCAAGCAGAGAAAGGACCCTTCATCAGTTGTTGCTGTCTATCCGCTCCTCCTTTCGAGCATTCAACCACAACATGAATCTTCAAAGACAGTTGCTCTCTTTAATTCTAAAATAAAATTTAGGAGTTATGGTGGGTCAAAGTTGAGAACAAAATCAGGACAGTAGAGATGTACAAGGAAACAGAACGAAAACAAACTTGGAGGATCGTTAGACCAGACCAAAAACAAACATGGAGGATCGTTAGACCAGA
Organism: Octopus bimaculoides; assembly: GCF_001194135.2. Taxonomy (NCBI): domain Eukaryota; kingdom Metazoa; phylum Mollusca; class Cephalopoda; order Octopoda; family Octopodidae; genus Octopus; species Octopus bimaculoides. The sequence continues at coordinate 89,981,954 of NC_068985.1, forward strand.
ACGAAAGGAAAATATTGAATTATTTGTTAAGAGAAAGGATACAAAAGTGAGAAAAGAAAAACTCGCCTACTCATTTGAACGTCCGTGCAGGAAAAGAAAGACGGTCTCGTGAGGAAAAGAAAGATGGACGATGGTCACGTGTATATATATATATAAAATAGAAGCTGAAAATTCATTGAGAATAGTTTAAACATTTGTTATTAAAATATTAAAAGCTTTTACCGGTTTCAAAATTACACTGATTTTCAAACATTTCAAATACAAAAACGTGGCTTATATCGCAGCTGCCTTGCTTCTGAGTAGTGTTTGATATTGTCCCAGTTTTTATAATTAGTTCTTGGCTCAGATAAGTATAGGTTTTGATTGGTAGAGGCTAGTCACATGACTGGACTTAGGAATTTTTGTAAGTTCCCTACGATGTCCGTGTGTTAGTATCAAGTGACAATGTTTGGTATCATAAGTTTAGACTGATGCGGTTAACTGAAGAAATTCAAACAGTTAATGCTCTTAATATTTTCTGTCAAGTGTTTGTGGAGACTGAACACATGATTAAATTTAGAATCTTTTGTACGTTTCCCGCTACGTCCGTGTGTTAGTGTCACGTGACAGTATATTATGCGCCTATCAATCAAATCTTATTCCAAACATACCAATTTGAGCCATGAACACTCTATAAAAAACAGAGCAAACTTCAAACTCTAGCCGAAGCAAGTCAGTTGCGACATAAGCCATGTCTTTGTACTTGAACGTTTTGAAAACCTGTGTAAACTGTGAAACCGCATAAAGCTTCAAATATTTTAATAAAAAATGGTTTAACTATTCTCAGTGCATTTTCAAGTTCTATTTTTCCTATATTACTAGAATAAAATAATTTTTCTTTTTTTCTCTCTCTCTCTCACTCTCTCTCTCCTCTCACTCTCTCTCTCTCTCTTTATATATATATA
>NC_068985.1:89983242-89987516 GCF_001194135.2 Octopus bimaculoides
CTCACTCTCTCTCTCCTCTCACTCTCTCTCTCTCTCTTTATATATATATATGTATGTATGTATATACATATATTCACCCCATATTGCAACACATGCACACATCTGCTATTATTATCTGTATAGACGGATATAATCTCTTGATCTTTAATGCATGAAAAAGAAACATGTATGAATTATATGTTATTTTTTTTTTATAATTATATTTCCGATATTAAACACAGATTAAATAAATTCAGTTTTTACATTACGAGTGGCTGCAGTTAGATTGTTGTTACTTTTAAATTGTCTTCCAATAGTAAAGCTTACTTGCAGTCGAAATTATAACATAGCATTACATATGGCATTTTATTATTGCAATTATTCCAGATATTTCTCTGAAAGTATGACAGACAAGTATTTTTCATTCCTTTACAGTCTGAATGCTGTTCCTTTGTGTTCGCCTCCCCGGACAATGCCGTCAACTGTGCTTCCGCAGAAAGTGAGACAAAAAGTATCAGACTTTGAAATTTGTACTAGAGTCGATGTGTTCAAGCGAAGGCCTTCAAGACTCTGTTCTCGCATGAACACACCCAACGGAGAGAAAGAGTAAGAAAAGAGTGTTGGGAAACTCAGCTGAATAATATCTCTGAGGCTTTATGCCTAGGGAACTTTTCATCGGTACTTGAAAATAGAGAGATGTCTACAGCAACACTCAACATACATGCAAGCCATCTCTAGTTTGTAATTATTATTCAAACAATTATACCTCAGTGACACTATTTTGTTAGTGGAATACGGCAAATGGCAGCAATATTAACGACGATCTCTAATGAAAAAAATCAGTTGTGATAGGGTTTAAGATAAGGTTCTCATGTGGAGGATTAGAGTTTCCCCTTTCCCTATCTCCCGCCGCTACAGCCCACTCTCTCTCTCTCCCCATATGTATATATATATATATATGCATGTATATATGTATGTATCTATGTATGCATTTATGTACGTATATATGTACGTATGTACGTACACACATGAATGCATGTGTATTTATATGCATGTATATATATATATATATATATATATATATATATATATATATATATATATCAGCAGAGATATAAGTAAGTATATGAAGGAGACAACATGCAAATATAGCAAAAATAAATAGAATGAATTAGATATAGAAATGGACAGCATGAATGCAAGAAAGCATGAATGCAAGAAAGCATGAATGCTAAAATGTAACGGGTAAAACTGAGATAGGCCATTGAAATGGTAATGTTTTCAAGACAAGGACAAGGTATTAAATCAAATATTTCTCTGACTTCCACAATCAGCTACTTGAATACAATAAAAAAATATTCTTATTCTATTGAGAAAAGAGTCATTAAAGGCTATCTTTTGACTACAAATACTTCTTCGAGATTCAATGGAATTGTATAACAGATCTCATACAGAATAATTGGTTATTAAATTTAGCCACGAATGAAATGTTTTTTCAAAAGATTTGGCAGTAATTGCATTTTTGAGGTTGCTATTCTGCGAGGTTTTATTATATTTATCCTTTTTTTTTGCGAGTTTTGTTTTTGAATTTTTTGTTATATATTTCCCCTCTTTTATTTTATTCCGCCATTTTTTATTGCATGCTTGTTCCAATTTTTGCGATTGTATCTATTTATGGTTTTGGGCATTTGGATTTTTCCTTCCATATTTTCCTTAATATCAGTGAAACCCAACGTGTATGTTTTTTATTAATGTTTATATGAATAAAAATCATCTAAGAACAAATTGAATCCAACCTCTAATAAATTTGTGAATGCTTTAAAATGCATACCAACTTTTTTATATATAAATCTCACACAATCTCCGAAATATTCAGTGAAATCCAATTATTTTTTGTTTCATTTTTGTCTTATATTCTTTTCACGATTTCTTGTATATATATATATATTTTTTATTATTTTCAACCTCAATGTGGATTAATGTGTTTTGGTGTAATTTTCAAAATAGATTGACAATGTTTGAAAACTCTTTTGAGGACGATGTACAGAGTAATTGAAGACCATGTCTAAGTTACAGTGAAGATACTATTTAAACATCTCGTCTCCCATATGTGTCTCTGCATTGGGCAGAATTAAACATATCATGGGCAGTTGGCAACAAGTCCCTTCAAAAATACCGCTTATTTCAAAATTTACTTTCAAACATCAGATTAATGACATATCATAGTTAAATTTATAATATGTTAGTAATATATAAATACGTATATATATACTGTATACGTATATATATACTTCATACTTATTTCAACCACCCATTTTGCCGTTAAGTAAGTTATGGAGATATAAACATACAGACACTGGTGGTTGTGGGGTAGGTGGTAGTGATGATGATGATGATGATGATGATGATGATGATGATGATTTTATGACGATGACTGATGATTTCGATTGCTCAGTGGTCGCTCAAAGTCGCAGATGGAAGACGTTACACAGATATGTTACAACGTGTGGAGTGATTGATAGCAACATGTTGGGGAAAAAGGAGGACCTCCTGGCAGAAACGTTAGCACGCCGGGCGAATACTTAGCGGTATTTCGTCCGCCTTTACGTTCTGAGTTCAAATTCCACCGAGGTCGACTTTGCCTTTCATCCTTTAGGAGTCGATAAATTAAGCACCAGTTGCGAGTTGCGTGCTTGTGTCGATCTAACCGACTGTCCCATCGCCCTAAAATTTTGGGCCATGTGCCTTGAGTAGAAAATGATATATTTTCCTTTGTTTTGCACGCCGGGCGAAATGCTTAGTGGTATTTCGTCTCTCTATACCTTCTGAGTTCAAATTCATCCGATGTTGACTTTGCCTTTCATCCTTACAGGATCAATAAATTAAGTACCATTTTTTTACTCGGATCGATCTAATCGAGTGCCCCACCCCAAAAAAAATTTCGGTTCTTGTATCTAGAATTGAAAAGATATATTTTCCTTTGTATATGGAACTGGAAAATGTTGATCAGGGTTTCATCGAAGGGAAATGTGTCTACTGTCAATTTTTAGCTCTGGCCAGGTACATGTTAAAAGAAAAAAAAAATCTGCCTGCTTAAAGACCGTAAAATGATCATCACATCTAATATGGCTGGCAGCGTGGTCCGTGCCTGCTGTGATCACAGCTCTTTCATATAATTTCACAAACTCTAGCACCCAGAACTGGAAGTAGCTCATATAAGACGATATCCTCTGTCACCGCGCAAGTATGGCAGAATCTCTCTTTCCCCCCACTCTCTTCAACATTTACGTTCATGTCTTCATTTCTAGGCCAACAAAGTTGAAGGTTTCTGGAAAATATCCATTGTAACCGAATGACACAAAGTCTCACTGGAACTTGATAGTTACAATACGACGGACAGTGTTTAGCGTATGGAGAAGAAGATGAAAAATAACAAGTATAAAGCAGAAAGGGAAAAGACTAGTAGAGGAGAGAGTGAGACAAAAGGAGAAAGAAGAAGGGAGAAGAATACGGAAGGAAAGAAGGTGATGAGTTGACATGGAGTAAATAAAGAGAAAGACATAGAAAATAGAATAAAGAATAACAGACAGTGAAAAAAGAAGCCAAGGGAGAGGAGGAAGAGAGAACATGGGGCAGATGAACGAGGAGGGGAAGAGAGTGAAATAGAAGGAAAAGAAGAAAAAAAAGAGAAGGAAGAATACAGAAATATAGACTTCCACCTGTAACACCAGCGCAAAATTTAGTAATGCCACAGTATCTTCAAAATCTGACGATCAAACGGCACTGATTTGCTTGCAACAATATATTTCGTACTTCACATTCTCTGAGCACAAAAGCCTTCATTTAAACTGCAAAGTTAATAAGAATATATTATGTAAATCCGAAGCACAAATCTAATCTTGCATGGGAATTTCATGGTGCTTATCTCGTAAATGATTTGTGAGATATTTTAAGGTTACCTACCAAATATACGACTGATTATCCGTGCACAATTATAAGAGTCATGTGTGAATATAATTAAACCTTACGTCAGGAACTGAGTTCTGTATTTAACGAGCCGGTAAGGGGTATGATGTATTTGGAGAGAATAACGTAAATTTAGATTAGAATTCCCTGGATTTGACGTACGAATGTCATTCCTGGGGAACTGGTTGTGTAAATTAACAGATATTTCCGTTGGAATTGTGCACGACGCAATTGTATTGCTGATATCACATGTAATTTATAAACTTCGAACCTATCTAATAAATTTCATTACTATAATAATGCAGTACACACACACACATTTGTGTATA
>NC_068985.1:89990111-89993944 GCF_001194135.2 Octopus bimaculoides
AATACAAACCCAAACTTAACCATTGCTAACACATTTAAATAAGGAAATTCATCACCCCACTGAGAAAAAAAGGAAAAAATATAGAACAAAACCATGGTAAATTAATCAAATTCTACCACCTCCTAGATTTCGATTATCTCCCCTATACCGGAAGAAATCCCTAATCACCCCCCCCCTATCTAGAACTCTTCTTTTTGAGACTGGAGAGAACACGTTACAATGAAGTAGAGAAATTTGAAAGGACAACACGAAACCGGTTATTTCTCAAAATACAATGTTTATATACCAAAAAGATTTTATAACATTTTTGAAACATTTTTCTGACATAATTTAAATATATACTTTAACCATGTAACACAAGCATTCTGTAATTTTTTCACTCGTATTATCTTTTATATATATATATAATATAATATAGATACATATAATTTCGTTTTTTGTATGTAAATAATAAAGTAGTAAAACATATTTCCTTTTTTGTTTATATGCAAACACATTTATCTATTTTCGTATTTGCCTTTCGAATTGAAATTTAGACAACGCAAATTAGAAATGCTTCATGAAAACAAATCTATCTTCAGTAGAACTAGTATTTTATCATTTTTGTCATCGTTATTAATCTAAAAATTTTCGAAGTGCATTTATATCAATATTATAATTTAACATATGTATACTTTGTATTTATTATATTTAAAATATATATATATGCATATCGAATCTGAATAAATGTGGAGAATAAACATAGCAAACTACAATGAATGAATAGTTGTGGTAGAAGACGTGGCAGAGAAGTCGCTGTTTTTGATTTATTATGTGAATATTCTTTTCTGCTCTAGGCACAAGACACGAACATTTTAGGTTTGCGACCCCGAAAGGATGAAAGGCAAAGTCGACCTCGGCGGAATTTGAACTAAGAGCATAACGGCAGACGAAATACTGCTAAGCATTTCGTCCGGCGTGCTAATGTTTCTGCCAGCTTACTGCCTTATTGTCGTGCTAATATTATTCAACGTCGTATTAAACTTTACTTTTGAGGAAGGAAGTGTCGATAGATGGAAAGATAGGTAGAGAGAAATTCTCATAAATTCCTTCTTTGTGTTCTAAAGGAGAACTGCAAGTAGATGCAAATATGATTTGGTGAGTCTATGAGAGGTAAACCAACGTCGATATGGAATCAGACCGTCAGTATCTAGACTCTGTATTGCTGATCGTATGAAAGAAGTTGTGTGTCTACTTCAAGTTGTTACTCTGCATAGCTTTTATATAGTCAACAGTACGGCCTTTAAAACTGCAAAACATTGTATAAAGTCGATATCTTGTAGGTAGCTCAATCTTTTGTGTCAAGTTATTAGTGTAATTTGGAAACAGGGAGTATACGTCCCTCTCTTTGTGTTACTGATGAAATATGCTGTAGTGAATGAGGGATGATGTAGGAGCTCACAGGTGTAACAATGTGAGATATATTCTTTTCTACCCTAGGCACAATGCCTGAAATTTTGGAGGAGGAGGCTAGTTGATTAGATCGATCTCAGTACTCAACTGGTATTTAATTTATCGATCCAGGAAGGATGAAAGGCAAAGCCGACCTCGGCGGAATTTGAGCTCAAAACATCAAGATAGACGAACTACCACTAAGCATTTCGCCCGGCATGCTAACGTTTCTGCCTGCTCGCTGCCTTACGATTAGAGATACATTCTTTTCTCCTCTAAGCACAAGGTTCGAAAGTTTTGGTGATTGGTGGGGGAAGGGGAGTCGATTAGATAAACTCCAGTAACTAACTGATACTTAATTTATCGACCCCGAAAGGATGAAAGGCAAAGTCTGCCTCGGCAGAATTTGAACTCAGAATGTAAAGACGGACGAAATACCGCCAAGCATTTCACCCAGCGTGCTAACGTTTCTGCAAGAAGAGAGATATATTGAAAACTGAATGAATCTGTAGAGTTGTGGTTTTCGATTCATAAATCTCCTGCAAGTAGATGTCGCATCGGGCACGACCACGCAATGGCATAAGCGTAAACAAATCAGTTTGGTGTCGTATGTTGGTTGAATATCTACTGCAACTGAGATGAGAATAGTGAGAAAATGAGGGAGGCTGAAAGCCTATGAGCTGTCTTGATTTCTTAATAGAGTAGCAGTTTGGTTTTTCAGATTTAACTCCACATGTTAGTTGGATATGGCTGTCGATGTTGTGTATGTATATGTATGTGTATGTGCGTGTGTGAGTGATGCATGTGCGCATGAGTGTGCGCGTGTGTGTGTGTGTGAGAGAGATTTTGCGTAAGTATGTCTTTGTGCATGTGTGTGTGTGGGGGGTCGTGTCTGTGCCAATGTGACTCGATTCTACATTTGATTTGCAACAATTTTTATATCTCAATCAGCGTCCAAAACCAAGATGGAAATATCTGGAAAAACGTTATAATATAAAATCTATAAATACTCAATATTTGTTTTTCAACCTCTCCCTTCTAATTCTTTAGCAAATCTGACGTGAAATTTGCGTTTCCCTTCATTAACCTCTTAAGTTTTCAATGGATGACCAGTTCCACATTCAAATGTTTTACTCACAGTTTATAACACATCTGTTTTTCATCTGATTGTTATTACATTTGTTATTATTCCGCCGATGTCGACTTTGCCTGCCATCGTTTCGGGGTCGATAAATTAAGTACAAGTGAAACACTGGGTTCGATGTACTCCACTAGTCCTTTCGAGAAAACTGTCAGTCTTTGATCTTTTAGTAGAAAGGATCTTTTCATTCATTATTTATTTGTGATGCAGCAAACACGCAAGATGAGTTGATTACATGAGTTACATGTATTATCTGCGTGATATAATACGCCACGATCTTACGATCGTGATTTTGTTTCCCGGCGGCTTTTTGCCACCTTGAGCGCGACGACGTGTTTAACGTGGCTCTAGTCCATCCATAAAGCAAAATGGAGTTGTAACTGTTATTCAAGACCTCCACTCTTGACAGAATCTGGGTGATGCAATCCTACTATAATTCCGGTGACGTCTCTTCTGTGTATTTACTTAAAAGCCTTCGATTTAACTGTTTCATTTATCTACACTGCGTTGTAAGATATAGAGTTTTCCGTTAAATTAAACGCGAACAATGTACGTTCCAAGTTTGGATTCGATAATTTCTTAGAGTCCATTATGCCAAAATATTCTGCTCAAATAATTATTGTTCATTCAATTTGAGCAAATGGGTATCTTCTCATGTGCAAGAATCTCCAAACTTGTACTTGTCTAAAATTTATTACGTTGCATTTAAACGTAAAAATCTTGAAAAATCCTCCGAAACGTAGGTCACATTTTTAGTTACAGGTCTGTAAGATTTTCAAATACAGATTAATTAGCAATTGATAGTAAAGTTTTTGTTTCATTCTTTAATAAACCAGATTAATTTGGACCTGTTTGGAATGTATTCTGTTTATCTCTAAATGAACTCTAATGATTTGCCAGATACATACATAGACAAAAAGATAGATAGATAGGCAGGTAGTCACAGGAATAGTGAATAAGACACGAATTCATTTTCAAAAATATAATGTGAATAAACAGTAAGTATTATCGGAAAATGGTAACATTCGAATACATTAGCAGAATCAGTTGTGTTTAGGGAATTGAAACTGATTTTGAAAAATATTTAAAAATACTTTCCACATAGGCGCTGTCGCAGCAGAGTATTCTAACGCTAATTGCATTGACATATCTATCTATCTATCTATCTATCTATCTATCTATCTATCTATCTATATTTAAGTCTCCTTCTACTCTCTCTCTCACTCTCTCTCTCTCTCTCTTTCTCTCCCTCTCCCTATAT
>NC_068985.1:89995333-89997735 GCF_001194135.2 Octopus bimaculoides
ATGTATGTATGCATGTATGTGTGTGTGTGTGTGTGCAGCTATACATACACGTACATATGAATGTAGACTGATATCTATCTATCTATCAATCTATCTATATATATATATATATATATATATATATATAATATCATACGTAGCACATACAAATAGACCAATATGCGTTGTATGTTAGGTTTATGAATGTAATATTTTTTTTTCCATTCAGCGGTGTTCATATTTGTATTTAAGTATTGAGATTCTTCTGTTTTACTACACACAGTTTCGGTAATGTCACTGAAAATGTAACTCTCAGCAGCTAATTAAGATATCCCTTTATTCTAGAATTATATCATTTACTATACACTTACCAGTCTTTGTTGTTTTCACGCCTCTTTGTGTTGATTTGGTCTATGTTTATGATTTAGTAGTTGTCAGCACAGACATACAGACACACTCACACACATACACAGTCACATATGCACGATTTTTTCTAATGTAAGTGTGTATACTTACTTATTGTGGAGGCGCAATGGCCCAGTGGCTAGGGCAGCGTAATCGCAGTCGTAGATCGCGGTTTCGATTCCAAGACCAGGCGTTGTGATTGTTTATTGAGCGAAAACACCTAAATTTCCATGAGACTCCGTCAGGGGGTGCTGTACTCTTTTACCACAACTTTCTTTCACTGTTTCTCTTGTACCTGTATTTCAAAGGGTCAGCCTTGTCACAAACCGTCTCACGTTGAATCTCCCCGAAAACTACGTTATAAGAGTACACGTGTCTACGGAGTACTCAGCCACTTACACATTAATTTCACGAGGAGGCCGTTCCGTTGATCGGATCAACTGGAACACTCATTTTAACCGACGTGGGCCACGAAACGACTTACTTACATATGAACGAATGTGTGCCGAATGAATGTCCGTTTCAAATTCTAGTATTAGCAGCAACACCTCCCACAGAACACCGATCTTACAGCTTTAAAAAGAAGTACAATTCGGTGAATGTATTCCTTGATGTACTATCAAGATTCAAGATTACGATTTCAACCACTTTTATCATTAGTCGAATCGGTCAATCTTTTGACGGAATTCAATGACGGCATTTATTTTTTAGAGTTGCTCAATACAGAAGTCAAATGTAAAATATGGTTAGGGTATGTAGATGTTGACATTTACAATGAGTGAATGTAGGTGTGTATGTAATATTGATTCAAATCGAAAGATGTAACCAAATATTTCCACCTATAGTCTTTATAATCATATATTTTACTGCTTCAGGAAGAAGTATATAATTGGGCATATTTATTCTTTATTATAAGCGTTGAGACGTTTGTAAGTTGTTTAATTAGACATCAGATTAAATATCTGAGGCGCTCGAAACTACAGCTAAATATCCCTCCATTTGGATATGTTAGCTTCTTCATAAATTGAAATATGACTCTCTACGAAAAGTGCTGATGATGCTCAATTTAACATGTGTGTATGTGTGTATGTGTGAGTGCTTGTGTGTGTGTGTGTGTGTGTGTGTGTGTGTGTGTGTGTGTGTGTGTCTGTGTGTGGGGGGGTGTATGTATGTGTGTTTGTTGTGTTTGTATGGTATAATATCTGAATTTCGAAACTGTTGCTGAAGTCTCAAACGCCAGTAGCATTCCATGTAATATTTTGTTCCGGAGTAGACAGTAGGAGATTCTTCCTATAAACATTGTATGTAAAACAAGAGGAGGTTTCAAGGACATCAACTAACCAACGGATATCAATGTTTTGATTTAATATCACATATTCAGCGTTCTGTTGATCTAAGTATGAATTGTTGCTTGCATATATAAATCTGCAAATCAAACAGTGATCTGGTGTTGACTGAAGCTTAAGAATTAATTCAATATAAACATAGGACAAAAGGGGAAAAGAATGAGGTCCTTGTTTATAATTAGCACTTAACAACTCGCCCGGAATTTAGAAGAATATACAACAGAATCCTGATACAGAGAGCAATTTACTCCTGTACACAGATGTATCAAAGAATCGAGATTGACTAAACCACCGAAAAGGAAAATTTTTAATGAAATTCCGGTTTTTGAGTGTCTTTATATACACACACATATATGTTGAGAGAATTTCCATCACATACACAAATTTGACCTGTGATAGCCGTTCACTCAACTATGAAAGAACATGTCGAAAATGAATGTAATCATCAGCTACATACTAGACATTTCCTCTGCTTCTACAAAATATCTGAATGTGTGCGTATATGTAATCTTTGTATGCATGTATGTATGTATGTATGTATGTATGTATGTATGCATGTATGTATGTATGCATGTATGTATGTATGTATGTATGTATGTATGATTGTATGTATGCATGCATGCATGAATGTATGTATGTATGTATGTATATATATATATATATATATATATA
>NC_068985.1:89998336-90006039 GCF_001194135.2 Octopus bimaculoides
AGAGAGAGAGAGAGAGAGAGAGAGAGATGGAGCCGTTCACTTTCATGGGGTTATATAATGTTCGTATTTACATGCATTGATTGCATTATATTACATTGATGATAGAAAAATTGTTTATTCCTCAATCTTGAAATCATTTGATATGTAATTGAACCGTTTCATGAATCCGCTTCGTTTATTTGCACGAGTACAGCGAGTTTTTATATTTTATGGTTATATCATAAGTTACATTTTAGACTTTGTCGCCTTTATCTAGCATGTTGGCGACTTGTATACGGGCTCGCTTTTATAATATTTCAATTGTTTGAACTTCAAAGCTGCGATCATGCTGGGGCCCCACCTTTGACTGTGTTACACCATTATTAGAAACCTCTTGAGATATGTGCTGTGTGGCATAAGGTAAGCTCGTCTGGAACAATTGACAAGAGAATTGACATACATGCTCTCATTTGAAGGTGGAACACTGCTATTCAGAGAACGGTGACTATGTTGAGGAGCAGGGATGTGATGCACAGAGGTCCGTAAAATTCTGTTGACTGTTCTTTGCGCCACTTCTTTACTACAGTTTTCAGTTTCTCGTCACTGGAATAATGTTTGCCACTCAAGCCCTCTTTCATGGGGCCGAAGTGATAATAGTCTGAAGGTGCTAAAGTATTCCAGTGACGATGAAGTGAAAACTGTAGTAGAGAAGTGGCTCAAAGTACAGTCAACAGAATTTTACAAGGCAGGGATACATGCTTTCATACGAAGGTGGAACATTGCTATTCAGAGAAAGAGTGACTATGTTGAGAAGTAGGGGTCTAATCCACAGAGGACCAGCTTAATTTTCAGATATAATACATGTCCCTGTGTTGGTAGTTATACCTGTCCTAAACAAAGTGGTATTACTTTTTGACTCACCCTCATATTTCTAAATTACATTTCAAAACGTTAGTGGTTGTTCTCTGATATTTAATTTAATATCATTGTACGCAGAATCTAGATAATTCGTTGCACTTGAATTTTAGGAATTGGGAGTTAGAAATATCATGACTTAATAATTCATGTGATAAAAGTCCTATTGTTGTATTACTCAGTTATCTGTTTACGTATATGTGAATATGTAATTCTTAAAGCGATTTTATCCATTTGAACCTTACTGGTTCCAAATATTTAATGACATATTTCGTGATAACGTTATTATTAAGTAGAAAATTCTCGTAAACTGAATCACAAAAACATTTAGTAATTCCGTTGTATATTAATATTCGTTTGAGTGCAGATGTTTATCTTATTGAATGGTTAACTTAAGATATCCACCATTCTAATAACTACATATCACCATTCAGAAAAAACGATTGCATTATAAGGCGAACATGTGTTATTTCGTTTAATTCCAATTACGAAATTGTGATATAAATACATATTCATGTTTATTTTAATGATCGCAGGATTACACCTGCAGTGAACGCAGCTAAAGTATTGCAAATGTATACTCATTCGTTATTCAGTTATTCGCTTCTTTCACACAACGCCTTGCACAATTCTAACTCATAAAGTTGAAATATATAGAAATCAGCATTCAATAACTATACGTCATAAATATAAATACAAGTTAACTTACATGGGAAGTAATGACATTGTTTATTGTCAAAAAATAATGATTGCCATTTACGTAATCTGAAAAACAGAATCATTGCAATATCTATTGGGAGGGACAGAAGATTTTCATTTTTGGTTTCTTAGAAAGAGCAGCCAAGTGGAAAAATAAATTATTATTATGGAAAAGAAGAGACGTACATTGCACAATAAACACCTATACCCGCTTGAAAACATGCGTTGGACTATATTTCAATCGACAGACTGTCGGCATAATCCTTACAACCCGGCTCCAGTTCTTCACGTTCTAGGTTTAGATACCATCCGGGGTCGATAAAATACACTGTAGGTTACCATTTTGTTGGATGCTATCAACATCTCTTCTAACAATTGCTGGCCTTGTTACCAAATTAGAAACAAATAACAGGAGGCTATAAACGTTTATGAAACTACAGAAAGTAATGTTTTGTAACAGACGTTTTTTGCAAAGGGGAAACATTAGAATGCATTTGATATACGATTCATAAAGTAGAAATGTAACCTGACACATTTTTCGATTTTGTGAAACGTTTTTGAAAACAAACTGAAATAGGATTTTACAGTATCTGAAATAGATTATTGCAGACTATCGAAAACTCTCGCCATTGTAACTGCAGCAAATATCATCATCGTCGTTGTCGTCGTCGTCATCATCATTAATTTTATCAAGGTCGTCATCGTCGTCGTCGTCACCGTCACCGTCATCATCACCATCATCATCAGCAGCAGCAGCAGCAGTAGCAGCAGTGGCAGCAATACCGTTGCTAGTGGCTCCATCGTCTTCGTCATCACTCGTATAAAGCTTACCAGACATAGTAAAAACATATGATCATATATGAAATGCTTTCATCGAATGGCTGACATCTTAATGCAAACTGACACGGCTTGAACGCTTATACTCTTTCGTCCTGTTCACTCTGAGCTAATTATGGATGGAAGAATAACAAATGCTAACTAATATATAGCATCTATGAAATTATCATATATTGAATTATGTCTTTTTTTCCAATCAAAACTTAGACATATATCGTGAAGTATATTTGCCACCTAAATGTGGTTTACCCTTAATGATTGATGCTACTGTAGCTTGTAGCCCCAGCAAGACATCTCCTCCTGCTGGCTATTGACACACTTTCTGTGCCCGATCAGTATTTGCAAAGGTAAGTCATCGTTCCTATCTCCAGCCTGACGTGATACACACGGACTCGAGTTTCTGGGCATTGACCTGCCATAAGCGTGGGACAACCAACACCTGACGATGTGAAGTGGTTCTGAATGCAAATATATATATACTTTTTTCCTGTGACGAAAGTCACTAATCTCGAAAAAGTGGAAACAAGCAATAAACATCTCTGAGCGTGGTATAAACAGTAGCTGCATGACATCGTGAAGTATATTTGCCACCTAAATGTGGCTAACCCTTCAGGGTTGATACTACTCTCAGAGATTTTTATTGCTTAGACATAATTTGTGATCTCTCAGCTCATCAAAATTTGCAGGCATCACTATCGCAATTACCAATGTCACCATACAGCTCTCTCGTATCAATATTTACTCAACTGTAACATATTAAAAAGGAAATTGCCCTATTACGCTTAATTATATTTAACATTATAATCTGCTGCTATGCCTAAAATCTGTAAATCTGAATATGCGAGAAATCCCTCGGATCATGGAAGACAAATAATAATGATTATTTGCTAATATCTAATTAAAAATGAAATTATAAGGGCATCCATATGTACGCTGCAAAACGTTGCAGAAAATAGTTGTCACGAGCCCAAACTAGAATATGTAGAATAATTTTATTCAGCCTTCCACTTTTGAATCAATATTCTTTCCATTGTTTTCTTGTGGTGTCACATGTACAACAGTCCTCCTTTAAAAACAGAACAAGCCATCTGCTCAGAGCCCAACGATTGTTTGAATACACATGACGCATTTTAAATACCCGTCTAGACACCTGTACCAACAGCACGAACCTTTTAATTGCTAGTTTCTTTTACAAAGTCTGCATAGATATTGTCATCGATTGTTTAATCATTCTTACTAATTGCTGCTGTGAAGGATTTATCACTCGTTCGTTTCTATGCAAATTGAAATAATTCATTGTTCAAGTCAGTCCAACGAATGTCCAGCGTTGAGGAACGTGAAGTCTCAGACTTGTTCCCAACATTTATATTTAGCAACTGTCGCTATTACTCGATAAGAGACATTGACTTTCCCAATGGTGAAGACTTATTTTGTCTACTCTAGGAAATTTGATATCCGTCTATTCTACAGGGTGTCCACAAAGTCTAGGTACATTTAGTAAATAAAATCATAACATAAGCAATTAAGTATAAGAAATGATAATTTCTTAAAGTATGTATTAATCCCCATGTACCCAGACTTTGTGGACACCTTGTAGTATAGCTGATTATGTCATTTATGTCATAATGATTTATCATTATGTACTCTCTACAAAATGCTGAAACGCAAGTCATGTGACCACCCTCGCAATCGTTGTGATTTTTAACCAACTTATGTCATTTGACATGAATTAACCAGAAGATGGCACTCAAATCATAAGGAGCTGTTCAATAGCAGGCGCTTTCTGGTAACACCAACTATCATCTGATGGACGCTGTGCTCATGAGCCAAGAAAATATGTTGATTAGTTTGAGAACAAAATAGTCACTGAGGCCAACCTGCAAAGTATTATAATTGAAAAGTGATTTTTTCCAACCAACACTGCCAAAAAACATACTGAGAATGGATTAATTCCTCCACCCCACCTCATAGTACGCTCAAAATCCTGATTGAGGAACTGTTTGAATTGTATTGATTTTCAAAAGAAATACATACTGCTCTGATATTAAACACACATACACACAGACACACACACACACACGCGCACACATAGATAAAACATAAGTATATCCCTAAATATAGTGTTGTTTTATTTATCGTTTTAGAACATACACATTTGCAACGTTTGCGGAAATTTAATTATAATACCAACTTAAAAATATATAATTTTTCTGTAATATCATTCATGAAATCACTGTAAATTCTACAAGTGCTTTCCTAACATTTCCTATTCAAAGCGTATACACAATTTAATTTTGCAATTATTGTTTTCACTTTCAAAGATTATTAAAATTTCTAAAGGACAATTCATTTGAATGTCACGTAATGTGAAGTTTTGAAAAATATAATTTTTATAGTGTTTACACTTTGATTCTTTTGAAAATGTCAGCGTACATTCGAAAAGAATTTCATTAAAAACCATACTATATTCTGCTTTCTTTGAACACAGCATTTTTTTACCGATTTGTCCAAAGTTAGACAGCTAAACTATCAAGAACTCTAAATCAATGACGTTTCATACACTATTATTATGAGGATGATGATGATGATGTAACTGATCATGATTATGATCATCATGATCATCATGATCATCATCACCACCACCGCCATCATTATTGTTGATATTGTTGCTTTTCAAAGTATTCCCACGAAATTCTCCTCGTAACAATAACGTTGGCGCTACTACTGATGAATTGCGAAATTAATTTCATGTTCATTATTCTGCTGGTGATATTGACGAAGATAATGAAGATAATGAAAACGATGTGTGATAATCACGATCTTCATGTTAATTGTTTGCAATGATGATTCCGGATGTGGCGACATATAGCGATATTTGAAAGAGATTGTTGTGTCGACATTGTCAGAAATAAAGTATTTAAACAGTAAAGGCGACTGTGATGGTGGTGAAAACGGTGTTATTGCTATATATGTTGATAGTGCTGTATTTGTTAGTAATAATAGAATATAGTTTGCTTAAGTTGATCATAGTTATATTGAGTTTCTTTGAATCGCTTTCATTGTTTTGTTTCTTTCCTGTAAATATAACTAATTTAACGTATAGTTTCGTTCTTACATTGACACAAAGATCAACAAAGTCGTCCATCTTTAAGTCGTTTCAAAAGCATATTTTCGTCTATGTTTTTCGATATTTTATCTCGATTCTATTACAAAATGTAATTTTATACATTTCACTTCCCTTCACATAGTTTTTAAACACAAATTACAACGTATCATGATATGATGTTTTTTGTATTAGCTGTTTTGGTTTCTTTCTTCCCTTAATGTTATGTTCGTCACAGTCCAGGATCATTTTTTCTCCGTGACTTCTTCTTATGGTATTCGCAGAAGAAGAAAGGAAAATATTGATTTATTTCAAACCAATCGCAAATATAGAATCATTTCGTTTTAATTATTATAGATGTAGGCGTGGCTGTGTGGTAAGAAGCTTGCTTCCCAACCACGTGGTTCTCGGTTCAGCCCCAACGCTGGCACCTTGGACAAGTGTCTTCTATTATAGCGTCGGGCCGGCCAAATCCTTCTGAGTGGAAGGAAAATACTAGGAAAATACTATTGTTTAAGGGTTGTACTGGATAAATTGCGAAAATAATTCTAACAGTTCAAATACTAAGAAATAAGCATACTCAATTTCATTTTTACCAAACAAATTAGGAAAGTGAATGGCTTATTTCGTCTGGCTTTTAAAATAAAATGTATTAGTTATATATAAGTATACCTTACAGGTGCCCTGTTATCGAATTTTTCAGCAATCTGAGTGCGCCAAGGGATTTCAAGACATGAGTTTTACTCACGTGTCAAGATTCATAAGAATTGATAAAACGATGTAGGAGTTAGCTAGCAACTCCACAAACACACACACACATAATTTCCCACATTGTATATTTACATAAAGACATACACACAAAGAAATGCATACGTACACGCAGATATGCACAAACAAACACGCACATACACATATATATATGACATGGAAAAATACGAGCAGGAAAAATAAAATTCTTAAGATTATAAACCTGGAAAAGTACAGGACAAGTTATTACACTTGGAAAACTTTAGGACAATAACTCGTCGTGTACTTTTCGAAGTATAACTTCACCTGTACTTTTCCATGCTTATAATCTTAAGAATATTATTTCTCGTGCTCATATTTTTCGATATTATCCAAGCTATGATATAAAACCCATTACTTATTTGTCAAATACGTCAATTAGCAGTGCCGTTGATAATTTTTTTCCTTGCCTCAATGATGCCGGTGACATATATTAAAAGTCAACATATAGAACAATATTCATTAAAAATGTATAGAATTACATTATCACTCTCAAATTTGAGAAATAATACATTCATAACTTCTTTTTTTTCTTTTCAAACTTCATTGCATGAAATTCCCCGAATTGAGGGCTATCATGTAAGTTTAATTAAAATTTAGTTTGATTTTTGAAATATAAAAAAATGTTAATTATACTTAAATCTACTATTTGCCTTATATTTTTTTCATGATATTTTACTACAGTTTTTGGATACAAATTTTGGTTGCATGGGACGAGAACAATGAAACTCTTCATTCTTTCTTCTGACATTGAAGCTACGACAAATATATTTTGCTTTTACAATAGAAAAGAATATTATTTAGATATTAATTTGTTTGTTGGCGTTACATACTCTCGTATGACGTTGCTACAAATTTTTAAGTAAACTTTTTTCTCACGGGGCCAAATCTCATTTTGTTCGGCTAAAATGTAGCTAGGGAGCAGTCCCCTTGAAACATGTTAACAGTTTTTAATTTAGTCCCAAACTGAAGTAGCGACAAGCTCTGAAATATGCTGCATGTAAACAGATTTTGGCCTTAGGAATACTATTCAACTACTACGGTAGCTGAATGATATATATATATATATATATATATATATATATAAAGTGTAGTATATTGCCACTTAAGTGTGGCTGACCCCTAGGGGTGGATGTTACTGTTGCTTTTAGCCCCAGGAGGACATCTCCTCCAGCTGGCTTATCGACATACGACTGTGTCCTGTTTGCCAACGGAAGTTATCCCTCTCACCATGATCTGTAGCAAGAACGGATCCGGATTTCAGGATTAT
This sequence comes from Octopus bimaculoides, assembly GCF_001194135.2. Taxonomy (NCBI): domain Eukaryota; kingdom Metazoa; phylum Mollusca; class Cephalopoda; order Octopoda; family Octopodidae; genus Octopus; species Octopus bimaculoides. The sequence goes on from NC_068985.1 coordinate 90,005,926, forward strand.
TTCCCTTCGTCGGCGTTCGACAGCCACTGACCTTGCTGAGAGAGACAAAAACCTGGCAATCTTATATCTACTTTTCCAGTGAAATTCTTCACTGATATCGAAAAGGTGAAAACA
>NC_068985.1:90006815-90010194 GCF_001194135.2 Octopus bimaculoides
TACATGCATACACACGCATATATGATAGACACACACGCACACACACACGAACACATACACACACATACACACACAAACACACACACACACATATATGTATATATACATATATATATATATATATATATATATATATATTTATATACAGCATAATGTTTATGTGCTACTATTAGTTTCAGGTGCTTAGAGCATGCCAGACGGTATTTTTAAACACGTGCGGTGTCCTAGCACAAACTTCAGGTATATGTGCATGTGTGCGTATGTATGTGTGTGCCTCTATTTCTGTATGTACGTATGTATAAATATAGACAAATATGTATATATATATTTCTCGTTTTGATATTTTGTTTGCAAGATTCTTTATGTGTATTCGTGTGTTGAAGCATATTTTGTTTTTTTCTGGCGAGAATCTATATGGTCTATATGGTCTACCAACAAATCTACCTGTGTAAGTATAAACATGCATACTGACGCATATACATGTTCACATCAGAAAAAAAAACAAAAACGCAACTCCAATAACAGAGTAAATGTTAGAAGTAAATGAGTGGAAATCGAATCGGTGAGTGTGTCACTGATTAAGGCATTATAAGAGACTGAGTCTTCCCAGACACAATAATATATATATATATATATATATATATATATATATATATATATATATATATATATATATATATATATATATATATATATATGAATGTGTGTGTACGTGTGTGTATACAATGAGTTGTAATTCTTGTCTTAAGGGTAGCAATGACATTTTAAGTTCAATATTTCAATAAATATACCGAAGTTTCTCAATGCTGTAGACGTGGATAGTATATATTCATATTTACTGGATAAGGATCATATTTGAAATTGCGAGCCGAGATGACGCTTATATCTTGAATTTAACATCTAAATGCTAACATTATTCTACTTCTTGGTTTGGTGTCGCGAACGAAGATTCGGTGCTGGACCATGAAGTCTGCATACGCACTCGTTGCTTACTATTACTCGTTGCTTCAATTTCGAACAGGCAGACTTGACCGTAGTGACTGTAGCGGAAGATCTGGTCAGCCTTTCATTACGAAGCGTTGTAGTCCTTCCTACTGCGCCTCGTGATCTTCAGAGTGGACCTGCGGATGTTTTCGAAGGAAGAGACAGCGTATTTTAGATTCATTACATACATAGAATATCATCAAAATAACGATTTTATAATTCCTAATACTATCATTACATTTCATTTAAGTGCTAATGAATCTGAATTGTTTCATTTAAAATAAACTAGAATATGCTGTGTCATAGTTTACGCATACATATAGTCGTGCTTAAGACATTATACATAAAGAAAATTTTCCTGTCTACAATAATATTTCACTTTATACTGTCATTAGCGATTAAAACAAAATATTACTCGAATTTTGTCGTCTGCTTTCAAAAATCCTCCTATTTTCTGTATCATACACACCACTATTTTTACTTAGAGCAAACCAAATTACGACTGATAGTATACTCACAGCAACTAGAAACTTTTAACCAAAGGAACATCTCAAAATCGAATATAGACATAAGAAGAGATTATCAGCTTAAAATCACATCACGATTTTCAGATCAATAACGATATTTTACTAAAAATTCAAACTTACACTAGACAGCTTAACACAAAACAAAATAATTAAAAAAAAAACAGGTGTAACATCATTACAATGAATACATCTAGCAAATTTTCACTTTTTTTCAAAGACCAATAAGTAACACACCAACAAGTTAAACCACAAAATGTATACCAGTCCATCACTGAAATACACGAAAATGCAGTTGTTAGATAAATAAAAATAAAATAGCAAAAATATCGATAAACAGCGAAATGGTTAAACAACTTACATGGAAAACAAAAAAAAATCGTCGAAATAAATAGAAAATAATATTACCGAATGCAAAGAAGGCTATGAAAAAATAAACACGGAACTGTGGTAATCAGAGAGACATGATATCAACAAAAACAACATTAACTCGACAATAACAACTAGAGTCAATTATTAATAAGAACACTTTGGGGGAAAAAATCTGTAACACAGTCGTTTTACAGCGAATAATACCAAATATTTTTCACGCAATAATATGTGCCAACACATATCTATATTTAAAGAAAAATAAAGCGCTTTCATTGTCTTCTCTCCATGCTAGTACATTATGCTGCTGCTGCTGTTACTGCTACCATCACAACTACTGCCGTTGCTGCTACTATCACCACGACTACTGATGTTGGTAGTATCACCATCCACTACTACTAGTTGTAATAGTAGAGCGGCCACAGTTTCTACTACTACCCTCTCCATGAAATAAACACTACCACCAACCACCACTACCGACCCACCACCACCACCGCCACTACTACTACTACTACTACTACTACTACTACTACTACTACTACTACTACTACTACTACTACTACTACTACAGCAGCAGCAGCAGCAGGTGGAAAAATGTTATATCCTACTAACACGAAATGAGCAGATGTTTATTTTTTTAAAAAAATCAAAATGAGTATGGCTAATTATTCACCAACTTTTCCAACTTGTCGTCTGAGGGTAGTAAGTAGACCTAAATACATTTCAGTTAATTTGTTTAGTATTTGTTTAATTTTTTTTTTTTTTTACGTCAAAGACTTCAGTCAATACTGTTTTTTTTCCTGTCTTCTTTGTTATCAACCAATAAACTTCTCGCAGACTTTATTTTATTTTAAAGTTATAAGATATCAATAACATTCATACTGATAACTAAATTTGCTGATGTCTGTAAAGGTTTTAAATTGTGATTAAGCTGCCAAACATATCACTTCCTACGTCTATATGGAAGTATTCTATGTAAATAAAATAAAAATGCAAATACTGACGTATTACATTGCAGATCAGTGAGTAAACATCCGAAAATCAATCATCTTACAAAAGTTTCGATTTTTATTTCATGCACAGGTGCAAGCATTGCTTTGTGGTGAAAAGTATGCATTTCAACCACGCCGTTCTGCGTTTGATCCCATTGCGTGCCACCTCAGGTATGTGTCTTGAACCATAGCTACGAGTGAACAGAATACTCTTGAGTGGATTTGGTAGACGGAAATTGAAAGAATGGTGGAGTAAATATATATATTGTAAATCCCCAAAAACGAAGAACAAGCATAAAATAAAAACAACAACAGGAGGACATGGTACATGTAAAATATTAGCAAACGCTCAGGGAAGGACCGACAGGTGCTTTTACGTTCCGAGCAGTGGTCTTCTTCACCAAAAGTAGAGTTAAATGGAAAAGAAGACGGAGGAAAAGAAAAAAGCACCAACGATTCACATGTGTTTACGATTTCAAATTGTGTATATATATATATATATATATATAT
>NC_068985.1:90011153-90019826 GCF_001194135.2 Octopus bimaculoides
TATATATACATACATACATACATACATATATCTACATGCATGTGTGATCGTGTTTTCTCCGTGCTAGTTACCGCTTGAACAGGTTTAAATTGAAGAAAAAAATCTGATGTCGGTTCCTTCGATTAAACGTTCTTCGAGAAGGTGATCCAGCGTTGCTGTAATCCAATGACCAAAACAAGTATAAGCTAAAAGAGAAAAAAATACACGAACCTGATACTATTATCAGGTTCCTACACGAAAATGGTAATTTTACATATACCTCATTTATTATTTACTTTGCGAATTACACAGTGTTGAACTGCTTGCATGAACATAGAAAACAATATTTACACATATCGTGGCACTCCACTGGTTACTACGACGAGGGTTCCAGTTGATCTGATCGTGAAATTAACGTACAAGTAGCTGAGCACTCCACGGTCACGTATATCCTTAACAGAGTCCTCGGGGAGATTTAGCGTGACACAGAGTATGACAAGGCTGGTACGTTAAAATACAGGAAGAAAAGAAACAGGAAGAAAGAATGAGAAAGTTGTGGTGAAAGAGTAGAGCAGGGTTCGCCACCTACCCCTGCCGTAGACTTTTGGAGCTTTCGGTGTTTTCACTCAATAAACACAACGCCCGGTCTGGGAATCGAAATCGTGATCTTTCGACCGTGAGTCCGCTGCCCTAACCACTGGGCCATTGCGCCTCCTCTGTCATTCTATAAGAGATGGGCAATTAAATTTTCATTAAGCGAATGGTCAGCCTTAAACGTGTGTCTGGAGTTGAATGAATTCCCATGTACGTTATTCAAAGATTATCTTGGCTTTTCTCGACTTAACTTCCGTAAGTGTCCATTTCTATAACCTCACAATATACTCGCATTTTACCAAGACTAATATCGTAATACCCGTTCCCTTAGCCCTTCTACGTGCTCCACCTACTCCTACCTCTGCACTATAACCTTCTTCCTAATTAGAAGTTGGCTCATCCTTGCCCAGCTCCTACAATGCAATTCCACAAATCTCACCTCTACATTGTACTTCCCCTTCACCATATTATAAACTGTGCTACTGTTTTAAGGATATTTCATAGAAGTTCATCTAGTCATCATCTTTTTTTTTTATACCAGCTGAAAAGTGTATTTATCAAAATTAAATTAAACAGTGCCTAAGAAATTTATAAATATATAATCCCGCAATTAATTTGAATCATATTTTTACTTTAATTATGAAATTTCATTTCATTTGTACAGTATGCCTAGAATTTTGTTTCCTTCGATATCGCGTAGTTTCTCAAATGTAGAGCACAGCCCTCTTAGCCACAATATCGTATAGAGAAAATTTTCGAAATATTTTAGCACTGAAAGTAACTCTTGAGCAAATATTTAAGCAGATTCACCGAGTTATCAATAATATATTTAGTGCGTCTCTAGTACACTATTTGCAAGATACTAAAATAATTTGCCAGTGACGATGGAACGAAATTTATTGAATTTTCAACGTAAAAGTCTTGTTCTATGTAGCAACAAAGTAGCTGCAAATTTTGTAATAAAAACGTCAAAATGTTCACAAACTGTGTGATCTTTCAAGAAACTTTTATTTTAGACTTATACATATTTATGCGTCGAAAGTACGCAGTTTGGAACGAAAGGAGTGCAGGATATAAGATTTGCATTGACAAAATCATAATCTGACAGTTCGGATTAGTTTATACAGATTGCCATTGAAGTAAAACTTACTTTTCAAGAAACGCATTCTCAACGGTTTCGTGTTGAGTAACTTAATTATAATTCCTCTAAGGCTTAGTTAATGCTGTAAAAATCTGCACGGGCCATGCAGTCGGGGCAAAGGATAACAAGATCGCAATGTTCGCTTACTCAATAAATTTATTTTATACCCGATAAAGTAGATTTAGTTGGACAATAGTTAGAATTAGCAGTAATGCCTTTATACTCTGGTGCATGTCTTCCATAATAACATGTCCATATATGTTATATTTATGGATATCACTTGACATTCGCTCCAGGCCAGATAGGCGACTTAATTTTAGTATTTCAAAGCTGAATCTTATATAGAATTCTCAGTGTCAGATTATGTCTCATCCAAACTGCTTTTACTATCTCTTCTCAAAGGAAATCTATTAATTTACAAAAGTTATTTGATATAAATATAATCCATATCAGAACACAATATTCCAACATGTTGTAGCACCTGACATATTGAAATATATACCATTTATGTTGTAGAGCTTCTGGAAATGAAAATATCAATAGTGTTATTTAATTTTCAAGAGATGAAGTATTGCGAAGCCTTTGTAAATTAGATATTATTGTTTAAACTGAAAAATTACAAATTCATACAGAGTCTAATTCATAGGCAAATATACATGAAAAATAATATAATTATACGATTAATGTTCATGCATGTTACAATGACAATTGTGAATGAATATTCTCCTCGGAAAAATACCGCACTAAATTTGCCTTTCACGATATATTTACATTTAGAATGATAAGTATGATGTATAAATATTATGTACATTTGACGGATATTTGTCCTCATCTTTTGTTTGTTGTTAACACAAGGCATCGGCTGAGATAATCTCCAGCCTTCATCAGGTGCATTGGGGAAATTTCGAACCTGGGTTCTTACTCCTAAGGTATTTTTCGATGGAGGGTATATCAGCAGAAACATTGTGTTAACAACAAACAAGATGAAGACAAATAACGGACAAAAGTAAACAATGTAAATAATGTACATTATGTACATAATTCCTCATCTCTTAAATACTGAACATCTGTATAAATGTTAATTTAATCTAATAGAAGCTGACGAACAAAGGTCACCCTGATTTCAAACGTTAATAAGAAATAAACAGGAAAATGCATGAAGAAAGTTTGTATTTCTATGAAGGATATAAAATGCCATTTTACTTTATCTTCCAGGCCTGGAGTAGAGAGCATCGTTGTTCCTTGTATCTTCATGTGTTTGTTTTTTATTAACTTTTGAAAGCGGTGCCACTTTTCTGTCACTTCCTGTACTAATATTGTTGCATGTAACCTGTTTTAATTCAGCCAAATAATTATTCGATGATGCTTCAAAGCTGATTTATTAACTATTTACCCATATCGATTGCAACGTATTTTGTCTGTTTTGCGGTTACCAGTGAGTACGTGCTATTCACAATGGCGAACGACTCAGAAATGCGTCTAGCATTCTCACTAGCTACTTCTGGGATGGAGCTTCTCCTGCTTCTGCTATATATTGTCTGTAAATACAATATATTGTAGGACGATGGGTGTAGCCAAAGAGTTTGCATTTTACAATATATTTTACATTAACTGGCCTGTTTGCCTAGCATGTTCAGTAGCATCGTTCGAAACTCAAACGATGCAAAGCGCATTGTGAATAGTGATGTCTAACACGATTCGATGTTTTGCTCGATCGCGTGAACTCGGGATTTACATGACGTACGATATACGAATAACTAATTAATCCAATAATGCTTCTATTGCATATAACAACTGTTTACTACATGAGGTTAATTCATGTAGAAAATCATGTTATGTACGAAGTCGAGTTGGTCATTTTTATAATTTTTGACCAGAGATCTTGAAGAAAGAAGCTTCAATAAATGAGAAAGTATTTGTTCATACGCATACTCTTGCACACACGCACAAACATTCACAGTTAAGAGAAAACTATGTTAAACATGCAAAAGATTAAAAGAAATGATTTACTATTTAACGAAATAAGTATTTGCAATAACAAATTAAACGCAACATCTGAGCATATCTGTTTCACTTAATGTGCAGATGGCCCAGTGGTTAGGGCAGCGGACTCGCGGTCATAAGATCGCACTTTCGATTCCCAGACCAGGCGTTGTGAGTGTTTATTGAGCGAAAACACCCAGATCTCCACGAGGCCCCGGCAGGGGTGGTGGCGAACCCTGGTGTATTCTTTCCCTCAAACTTACCTTCTTTCTTTCTGTTTCTTCTGTGCCTGTATTTCAAAAGGCCAGCTTTGTTACAATATGTGTCACATTGAATCTCCCTGAAAACGTCGTTAAATTTACATGTGTCTGTGGAGTGCTCAGCCACTTGCACGTTAATATCACGAGTAGGCTGTTCCGCTGATCGGAGTGCCATGGCGGAGATTGTCAAGTTGAAATGATTAGAATGATTCCAAAGGGTGCTTTTATATTCCAGATATGAAATTCTGAACAAAATAAAATTAGGAATGCCATAGATTTACTAAATCAGCGTGCTGGCATAAGTATGTCGCGACTTTTTCCTCCAACTCTTTAAGTTATGAGATCAAATCACGCAGTGGTCCCCTTTGTCTTTCATTGTTTCAGAGTTGATAAAATGACATGCATCAATCACTAGAATTGATGTAGTCGACATGTTACTTTCCTGAAAAGCTGCAGGCGTTCACTCCTACAATGCAGCAGCGTCCCATCTAGAGGGATATTATATTTTCGGCCATGTGTATACTGAAGAAACCTAATGATCGACATTATGATTCCTAATGCTGAAAAGATCTAGATTAACCGCTGATTTATTGCAGTCGGTTAACAGATGTCGGTTCTAAAACGCAGAATTCATCAAAAATATATCCATTAGGTTTTTCTGAGCTTTTGGAGCACTATTGTAATTCTCCTTACACTAAAACATTAAACAGTTGTTTAGGGTCTACGAGATGTGTACCAGAAAATTTCGTGTATCGAATCACTTCGAGCGAGAGATTGTTTAGATTTTCATTCATCAGTTAGTAACTTAACTGATTACCTTCAAGATATTTACTAACTTTTGTCACAATCTACGTATATTAATGATTTATTTAATTATTTTTAGAATATTATTTCTCTCAAATAAGTCATAAAATGTCTTTTGAAAGTGAAAGATAAAATATCTCCTAGTGTATAAATTATATGTATAATTACCTAATATCTACTAACAATCTCATTTTCTTATTTTAAATAATCTTCTGTATTGGTTTATATACTCAAAATCTAACATTTTGCAATGCTGTGATACATTTGTTGGTGAAGAGAATGGAATAAGTGATTACGTACCACATACGATTCAAAAGACTTATCGAATGCGTAATATCTAAATTTAGACTGCTGCAAATGTGTTCCCTTTTTGTTCTTCTCGAGTACATTTCTGCCTGTCACTTACAAACCCATTGCCGTAACCAGAACACATTCATACCTTTCAATAACAAAAAAGGGGAGGGGCTGTAGGAACTGGTAGAGAAATTATCATTTTCCACCTGGGAAAACAAAGTCCGGTGATAGAAAGGCGTGTGGTTTCAGAGAGTTACTTTCTTTCATAATATAAATGTAGTTTACGAGATGGTGTAGGAGTCCATACACGCACAGACGATTGCACCCGTCTTTATTTACGCATACAAGAGTCAAACGTTTTTACAAGAAGAAGTTACAATAGTAAGATGGGTAGGGTTCCATGGACTGGTGATTATGAAGAGTTTAGAAATAGTAGCAGTAAAATTCACAAGAACATATGTTCGCGCGCGACTTTAGGAGCAGCTTTTAAACAGCTAGTATCCAAGCACCCACTGTCTGTACCACACACACACACACACACACACACACACACACGCACACACACACACACGTATATATATATGTATATATATATATGAAAAAACGAGATTACAAAGAAATAAAACATTATCATATGATACAGTTCTATATTTAAGAGATGAGAAATTATGTACATTGTTTACATTCTTTACATTTGACGGATATATGTCCTCATATTGTTACCCTCCAGACTTCATCAGGGCATATGGCGTAGTGGTTAAGAGCACGGGCTACTAAACCCAAGATTCCGAGTTCGATTCCAGGCAGTGACTTGAATACTAATAGTAATAATATTAATAATGATAATAATAATAATAATAATAATAATAACAATAACAACAACAACATCGAAAAATACCTAAGGAATGAGAACCACGGTTCGAAATGTTCCCAAGACACTTGATGAGGGCGGGAGGGTATATCAGCCGAAACGTTGTGTTAACAACAAATAAGATAAGGAGAAGCATCCGTCAAATGTAAATAATGTAAATAGTGTATTATGATATGAGTTTCATTTATTCCTTCGGCATCTAAGTTTCTTATTAACCCTCTATAACTCGTCTAACATTTCCTTATGAAGCATACGCAAATTGAGTTCTACTCCAGGTGAAGATCATTAGCTCAGTGGTTACAGCGTTGGGCTCATAATCATTAGGCAGGCAGTTTCATACCCGTATCGGGTTGAGTGTCGAGTCCTTGAGTAAGACACTTTATTTCACGTTGCTCCTGTTCTCTCGTCTGTAGAAAGGAGCTGTGATGGCACTGGTCCCAAGCTATTTGGGGCTTTGCCTTTCTGTTGAACATCAGTGGCGTGGAAAAGGAAGTCTGGTATGAATGGGTGACTACTGGTTACCCATAAACCACCTTACCTGGAATTGTGCCTCGGGGCGTAATTTTCCAGTTCCAATCCCATGATCATATACGACTGAAGGGGGTTTGACACTTTTACTCCAAGGTATTGGGCTCTGTCTCACAATGCCTGAGAAAAATATCAAAAAACTCACACACATATAAAGTACTGTTCCGTGATAGAAAATTCAATAAAAAAAGTACGAATTTACGTGTGAAATTTTTTATGTAGGCATGTTTCTACACAATGACAATAATACACCCACGTGCCATATATTCTATTTACACAGCCCTGCCATTCGGTCCGTAATATATTGTAAACATCCGTTGTCATAAAATAAACTATCTCTTTATCAAAAGATATGATAGAAATAATAAACCTGAAAGAGAGTATTAAGCCAAAAATCCAGTTATAAACGTTATAAAAATGAGATTTTTATATAGCCTGCTACCTCACCACAAAACATACCAAGTTTTTATATCCTATCTGCTTTCAATGATTAGTATGAGCGAGCATAATAGCTAATAATCTAGGTATAGTAATTTTTTTAGACATCTCTCACTTTCTAAATAAAGCACAGGATTTCTTTTGTCCTGTTGAATGCGCAATGAAAACTTCTATAGCTTCTAACAGATCAAAAGAAATAAAACAAAATTTAAACGATTAAATACAAATCATTTACTTTGAAATTTACAGAAGTTTAGTTTAAAATATTTAAGCCAAGTTTTTATACACTTCTACACTTCTCTCAGATGGAAAATCTAATAAAAGTTCACTGGAACTTGGTATGGAGACTGAACTATAAACATATTTCGACATTCGTTATGCTGATAAATAACATATATTTACTTTGCGTCTATCACATATACTGAAGCTAACAATATTGTGCACTTTTGCCTGGTTAAATATCCTAAATCTGCTTCACCTACACATTAAATGCAATTCGGATCGAGGATCACATCGAAAATTTCTATTTTGAAACATTCTCTAGAAATAATTTGATAATATATTAAAAGTAACATAACAAAACTATTTACACCTTTTCATAATTTTAAAACAACTCCATATTTGAATTCTATCCTAGATGCTGAGCATAAATTCTTAGTCTTGAATCTAATTGTTATATAAATAAATTCACTTCTAAAGCGGGTCGCTGGCAGAAACCTTAGCATGCCGTGCGAAATGCTTAGCCGTATTTCGTCTGTCTTTACACTCCGAGTTCCAATTCGGCCGAGGTCGACTTTGCCTTTCATCCTTTTGTGGTCGATAAATTAACTTTCAGTCACGTGCTGAGGTCGATGTGATCGACTGGCTGAACGGTGTCTGGCCTAGTGGTCAGAGTAGAATAGAACATAAATTCACTTCTATCCTAACTTTCGGAAATTTTGGACAGAATTCCAGTTTTGCACCTTGCTGGTATGAAATAATTATCTGTTAATAATGTAACACATTTTATTATTCTATCTGCACTGTATTAACCGAGTTTCTGTCAACCAAATATATTCTATTTATTAGTGTCAAAATGTCTCGTTCCCAAAATTTTGTCGTTCAACATATATTTCTTCGATAATAAAGTAGACTATCATTAGCAATATAACATGTATTCGAATACAATCAAGATTCTGCAGATGTATTTATACTCAGTTTTGTACATCAACAATTTCCACTCTAGTCCTTTTCAACTTTAGGCACAAGGCTCGACCTCGGTTGAATTTGAACTCCGAAAGTAAAGACAGACGAAATACCGCTAAGCATTACGCCCGGTGTGTTGACGTTTCTATCAGCTCGTTGCCTTGTTCTGTGTTGGTATTACAGCCATACTGAAATGCAAGCAATATCAACGAACGGCAATATCAAGAAACGGCTCGCTTTTACAGTAGTTGCATGTAATTGAACCACATTAATTAGCGATTCCAATATTTACGGCTAATCTATTTGTATATTTTCATCTATAATACATGCGTCCCTTCATGAGTGTTTTGTAACTTAATGAACTGGTATATTAATCGGAAACCTGTTCTACTATCGAACGGTTTCACTGAGAAGCAAGAGGAAAAGAACTGCATATGCATACGTGTGTCTCTGTCTATTATGTATTTACCTATATATATAAAACGGTATATCTGTGACTGCGTACGCGATGTTTTATTAGCATATATATATTTACACATATGCTTGTACACATTTATACCTATATATATTATATATGTATATATATATATATATAT
>NC_068985.1:90021353-90025170 GCF_001194135.2 Octopus bimaculoides
TATTATTATTATTATTATTATTATTATTATTATTATTATTATTATTATTATTATTATTATTATTATTATTATTATTATTATTATTATTGTTAATATTATTATTATCATCATTTCAAAAGGTTTGACGTAAATCCTCGTAAAGGTAAATAGATGATACAGAGCACAATGCGATTGCAATAGATATTTTATTGAATGAACAGTCACATATTTAGGTCTGCCACTGGTTCTTCCGCCTACCACTTCACCCTTCAACATCTTCCTTACCATCCGCTCCTTATCCATCCGCTTCATGTAGCGAAACCTCCTCATAACTCGTATTTCCAATTTGGTTGCTAATTTTTCTATCATTCCTGCTCGTCTTCGTGCCTCCACATTCCTCATCCTGTCCATCCGTGTCACACCAGCCATAACTCTCAGGCATCTCATTTCAAACATATCTAGTCGCCGTTTTTCCGCCAATCTCAGTGCCCACGTCTCTTCACCACGTAATATTGTTGGCACAATTACCACCTCATACACACTTACATTCATTTTCATACTGAATATTTTATCTCCAAGTATACCTTTCACAGCCCCACTTAACTTACTCCTCTTCCGCACTCTATAACTCACCGCCTCAGCCGTCACATGTAACCCCAAATATTTAAGAACACACATCTCTAAAATCCTATCAGCCATTCAATCTCTCGAATATCTCATCACCTTATTCTTAGTTACGTTCACTTTCTGTTTCCTCCTGTTACACACTCTTCCAAACGCTACGACTAGTCTTCTCAGTTGCTCTTCCGAATTCGCCACCAGTGCTGTATAATTAGCAAACAACAACTAACTGACTTGCCATTTCTCTTCACTCTCTACAACCATTTGGGTTCGCTTACAAAGTGTTCTATCAGTTACCTATCTCACCAAACAGCCACTAAGAGATCACACAACCCCGTCTTAACCTCACTTTCACATCAGACCATTCACTTACTTCACCAACCACCTTAAAGCACGCCTTACATTCCCAATAGAGATTATAGATATTCAAATTCAAAAGTTGAACGTGTGCAACCAGCGTTCCCACGTTGATGGAATAACATCATCAGTCTTCAATTTTCAAGTATACAACTGGGAAAAGAAGGAGAAATTAGAAAAGAGAAAAATGAAAGGAAAAAAATAAATAAATAAAGAATGTCTTCCAGATAACCATGATGGTTCGCAGTCATCTGATTCCATCTCGATACGTATCTGCATTTTATTGCTAACTTAGTAATATGCATTACTCATATCAATGCCGAGTTTTGATTCATGGATTGTAATCCTTCCTGGGCCAGTGGATCTTGTCAGCGTTTCATTTAGCTTCATGTGCTTCTAGCGCAGGGCTTGGAAGTTATGCATGTTATCCTCAGCTCATCCACTTCTTCAGGAGACCTGTACTCCGTGAGGGATTGTGTCGTCTGCATTGCTTGCAAGGTTAACTATCTGTTTTGTTATGGGCATGTCTCAGACGGCCACTATGCTTAGCAACAGCATTAAGTAAATCCAGCCCCACATACATGTGTATATCTTTTAAATCTGTTTACGTTTTAATATCCAATCAGAACACCTATTTCATTACGCCGGCCATTCTAATGATGCTCAATGGTGAACCAGTCTTTGTGGGTTGCATAGATCTCTACCGGTATAATGGAGGATAAAAATACTAACAACAATAATTCTTGGATGGAACTGATAAACATTTAATGTATTGTTATGCGCATTTCTACAAATCAAGTGTATTTTAAGATCATAGTACATATTTCTACCATTACAGTGTAGTATGTAGTATCCGTGGGCATTGGGTTGATTCTCTTTATGTATTTCTTTCTCCAGTAGATATGACATTAAAGGATGTACGACAGAGGGATGCTTATCCCTTTTAACCCGTATAAATTTTAACTGAGTTATGCGGGTATTTTTGTGTGTATATAGTGGGGAGTAGGAGAAGGTTTAGGTGCGTGGATATATATATACATACAAACATATATGTTTTCCTTCCACTATTCCTGAGAGGGGCAGCGCCTCCATAATTTCTTATTATATGTAATCTTTATTAGTCTTTTATGCTAGATACTAAAACATTTCCAACAGAATCTTGTAACATTATCTAACCATCCTATTCTTTTTTATCTTATTTTGTTATTACCTCATACAGACAACCATATTTGACGGCAGGCATGAAAACGGAACTCAAGACAGCGAATTTCGCATTTGTAATGATTTCTCTTCATTTGAGCATAGAATCCTGCCAGCGCCTACACTTACAGAATGCAGCACCGACTTTTCGTCTTCCCATGAACCGTGCAGACAATAACGAGGTACTTAAATTTCAGCACTTCTCTCAGTGAAGTTCCACAAACATGTAGAGTATACAAGGAATACTCTCTGAAAAGGCCCACTGACACAAGATCCCTAATATTAATTCTAATCCCTGCTTTACATTACTTGGCAGTACTTGGTGAAGTACTTGGTGAAGGTTACCATCTGATTAACCAATGGTATTATATCATCTGCAAACATCACCCGGCCGATCCTTCTCACAAAGAATGTGAATATATGTCTATTTCATACACATTATGAAACAGAGTGACGGGTAAATACAGCTTTGTCAAAGACCAATAGGAAACGTTATTTAAATAGTTTCGGACCATTAGATTCATAAGACTCAAGTTATTGAAAAATTAGATAAATTATGTGCAAGTATTCCGAAAGCGAAACAGCGATGGTGTGGAAATAACATTCTTAGAACAGAAATATTCAGGCTTTTGAGTAAATATTCTGTTTGCACATTTCTAAAAGACAAACGAAGCTGGAAGAGAAGCACTCCCCAACCAAAATATTTTTTGAATATTCAAATTTATAATATCGAATGTCTAATTCAATCAGTCAATAAATGAATTTGTAATTTTATGTAATTATCATCGAAATGTATATGAGGGATAACTCTAATTACTTTTTATTTCCGTTTTCAGTGAATGTAAATCTCCGATAAAAACGATTTTATATCATATTAATATTCTGTACCGATATATTTCTCAATACTTGTTTTGGTTAAACTGTGATTATTTTGACAGTGTTTATCAAGAGATACATCATCATCGTCGTATATAAATAGAAAAGCTTTCTAACGATTATGTCAAATGATTATGTTGAACATTTTATTCAGTAAAATTATTGCAAAAAATATGTTTGTTGGAATTTATCAATGAATTTATATAAAAGTTGTGCAATTAATGTCAAAACGTTTACAAGATTTTACAAAATGTACAAAGATAAAAAAAATTTTACATTACATCTTCTACGACATCCACCAATTCATAAGGCGAATGTGTAATCGTTATAACAACATTTCAACTGAGTGTAAATAAAATACACCTGGATTTTAATCCAGCGATTTATACGTTATTTACTTTAAATGTATTTAAGGTGAAATTATTTTAATCGCAACTGCTACATTTACTTTACATTTATCAAATTTAATTGGATATATTTTTTTTATCTCCGAACGATAATATGCAATAAAGCATATGCATATACGTACACTACAACGCAGATATTTATGTATGAATTTATACTTATATGTATATATATATAATATGGTATACACAGATGTATATGTGTGTAATTATACATATGTGGTTATATATATGATATCTACTACACACACAAACACATTTATTCATATATCTGTCTACACACATATAGATACACACACACACACACACACACACACACACACACATATATATACATATATATATATATATATATACATATATATATATATATATATATA
>NC_068985.1:90025317-90026303 GCF_001194135.2 Octopus bimaculoides
ATATATATACATATATATATATATATATATACAAATCCACTCGAAATATATATTTCCGTTTCTAAATAAACATCGGATTGAATACAAAAGGTAAACATCGGCTTGAAAATACGTTTGGATAGGAAAATGGAATGCTGTCCCTTGACCTCGAAACGAGGTATCCTGTAAACCTGTAAAGTCTACTACCACCGTACCAATATACTCCTAGGAGTTTCTCGCGACATTTTAGTGACTTTATTCTAACCTCCGAGAATTGTATGTTGGTGCCGACCATGTAGCCGCTCACGTTTTGCTTCTCAAAACTATCTGCTGTTCTTCCTTTTACTCTTCTCTCGTCTTTCTTCCACTATCCAACCATAATGATACGTGATATTTTGACGTTTAATTTCCCAGCTGAACTTTCACTTGCAGTCAAACTAATATATTCAGAGGGTACGTTTATATGACTGCTTTTCTATTTTACTTTATGAAGTCGCAGTTCGTCACACGTAGGCACACATACACACACACACACACACACACACACATGTACACACATACACACGAACGCACGCACGAGCGCGCAAATATATGTGTGTGTGTGTGTGTGTGTGTGTGTGTGTGTGTGTGTATAGTCTTAATAAAATTGAAGATGGAATATGTAGTAGACTTTATTGGGTACGACACGTTTCGACCCGTTCTGGATTTCTTCAGATACATAAAAAACAATTCTCCTTAGAGATTTCTTGATTCGACTTACGTACCGCTTTGGAGAATGAGTAAAATCAGAGAAAAATTATTGAAACACAAAATTTCAAATATGAACGTGGAAAGTATACATTCAGGTTTAGAGAAAATGACATAATTAGCTTTCGCTGTTGTAACTGTGTACAGAAAGAAATGGATGTAGAAGTTGAAAGAAATATAATACTTAGACGAAAATCTTTTTGTGTTTATACTTAGACGCATATGTACACACACAGATATGTATATATATATATATACAT
>NC_068985.1:90026498-90034839 GCF_001194135.2 Octopus bimaculoides
TATATATATATATATATACACACACACACACATATGCGGATCTATATTGCCAGATCATATGTTTTATAATGTGACGGTTGAATATATTTTCGGTTAATTCTGTTTGTTTTGGTGTTTGGTGCGGCAATTGGATTTAATTTGTTGTATGTTACAAGATTTTTCTAACACATGGTTGATTCTAATGTGCCTGGGTTTGGTTAGTTTTACCTTATGGTTTGGGATTCTGCTGTGTAGCTTTAGAATGTGTGTGCGTAGTTATTTTTGTGTTTGGTAAGGTTGTTATTATGAATCTTATTATTACTTTTACTATTACATATATATCATTTATTTATATAGCTTTTCTTCTCTTCTATGTCAGGCTTCGCTTTCTTCAGCCTTTTGCCGAAGCTCATCCTAACGTTTCAGTGAAGCATCTTTTCTAAAGTCAGATAACCTCGAATTCTCCATACCTTGCGGCGACTATATTAGGGATCAATAAACCTAGCTAGCGAGAACGAATGTTGGCAATAGGACCAGCATACATCTCTTTTGTCCCTTGTTACGAATGATCATACAATCAAACCCCACACTCGCCTGCACATTGTTGTCGGCGTCGGATTATGCACACGAAACGTCATTACTTATGTGGACTGCCAGGTCATGCAGGTACTACAACGCTGGTGTTTTTGCTACACTATCAGGAGGAAATAGAATTTTATATTTCGTAACACAGCAGGAATTTTTGAGTGTGAAAACAAAATATCATTTGAAATGTATCATGATATTTTTTTTTACGAAATTCACTATCACGAATGTCTGAGAATAACCGGTTGTGATTCTGTGAACGTTGTTTTTTTTAGTGACAGAAATTATTTTGATATCGAAAGTATACAAAATATTACAAGTTTTATCATTTCGTAAAGGAGAAAAAAAATATGTATAGTTTTGAATATTGCCGCAATATTTCATACTAAATGTTAAGAAAATGTTAACAACATGGTTAGGCAAAATAAACCTTATGAGTGATTGACATAGTCTTATTCAAATCTTTGAGTTCGAGAATAATATTGTGGCTGTGTATGAATTATTTAACTTTTCGTCATCTGGTGGCGAAATATATTTTCTGCAGTGTATATAAAATAATGTTGCTTCTTTTCTAAATCGGTTCTACCCCATTAAATTAATGGCACATTGTTATTTCAGTTGTCTATTGATAAGAAATATTTCATGCTATCTCTATATTATCAAAGCAGAATGATTTCTTTGAAAATCTAGAAATATTCAGTACCGTGATTATTGGGTCATATTTCATGATTTAGATATTCAAATCACATTTTCAGACAAAGTTCTGTTGCAATCATAGACACTTTTTGTTAAATACATACATAAATCATATACAGTATTTGAAAATATTCGCAAAATTATTTGATAAATTAATATTGAGAAAAAATTACTTCGGGGAAATATTTCACGCACATTTGGACCCAATTGTTCGGTCCAAAGTAGGTAGAAGTCAAATGGTCACGTATTCCATCAACCAAAATCAAATTCTTCAGTGATAGTATTTATTAGACAACTATATATTTCAATTATGGTCTCCGCTTTTGTATTGGCTGCAAGCAAATTGAAATTTGAGAAACATATCTGAGCGCAGAAATCTTATTTCTTTTTGACAAGGAAAATAATGACAATGCTGGCATTCACCATGGGCCATACAAGCGTGAGAGATATGAACATAGTTATCGCTCAATAGAATTATTAATTTTATATCCAATAATAATGGTTTGACGGTTGGGTACCACGGGTTCAAATTTACCTTTTAAAAGTTGAAAATATAAATAGTATAACGCAGGGATTTTTTTTTGTCGCTCCCGCATTTCGATATAAGATACATAATTTCGCGTCTATTCATGTTCCTTTTTGTCTTAGAGATTTCAAATATTGTATATCTTTACGTTCTGAGTTCAAATTCCACCGAGGTCGACTTTGTCTTTACTCCTTTCGGAATCGATGAAATAAGTAGCTGTTGATCAATGAAGGCGACGTAAACGACTTACTCCCTCTTCGATTATTGCTGGCCTTGCATCCAAATTTGAAACCTATATGACGAAATCATCACAATTTCACTTCTAATATTAAAGAGATGAGGAATTGTTTACATATGGCGTAGTGGTTAAGAGTGCGAGCTACTAACCCCAAGATTCCGACTTCGATATCAGGAAGTGACCTGATTAATAATAATGATAATAATAACAACAACAACAACATCGAAAAATACCATAGGAATGAGAACCCAGGTTCAAAATTTCCACAAGACATCTGATAAGCGCTGGAGGGTATATCAGCCGAAAAGTTGTTTTAACAGCAAACAAGATGAGGACAAATATTCGTCAAATGTAAATAATGCATATCATTATTTATTTATCAAAAAATATCCCGAGAGATTTATATATTACGTAGACTTGTATAGCTTTCCTGTTTTGAATAGTAGGTTAAAATGTCAGGAACTTGTCAAAACCAACCATATATCGCATAATTAACAATAAAGAAAAACCCAATCAATATTTCATATTTCAATACACTACTAAAATATTTTTAGATGTAATTAATATTTTGCTTATCTATTTCTTGCTCTTATTTATTTTATCATTCTCTAAATTTTCTATAAATTAATTAGAATAATTTAATTATTTTGATATTTGATATACGAAGCAACGCGTATATTTATGTATATTCTGTTGTAGGCATTCGCTTTCCTTATTCTAACTCGCTTCAATTCCATTCTCTTTCATTTTGGTTTTATTTAATATAAAATAATTCATATTGTTTTCAATTGCCTTTTTATTCAACATTAATTGCATTCAAATAAAGGAAATTATTCATATAAACTATGTTTACATTTATAATGTAATTAAAGTGTATTTTATGGCACCTAAACTCACATATATTATGATATTCAAATAAATATGTTTGATTGTAATGGCAATATTTGAAAAATATACTATACACCGTACCATTTACCAATGCGTTGATAGATTACTGAATATCAAGATGAATACATCCAAATTGGATTGTCCATGTTCATTAGCAATACTGACATTTCATACAAAATAACTTTTTCGTAGTGTTGGTCATACGTAATTAAAATCTGACAGATAACAATGTCTCTCGTTAAACGGGTTCATGAGTGGAATTTTGACATTTATCAACGCCACCGTTGCACATTTTTATATGCCTTATATATTATGCCTTATATATCCAATCCATTATGGTTAAACAAGCACGCTTATACTACAATTACAACTAAAACAGACCTGAAACTTACAGATTTATGCATTCCTTGTTTCATGATGACAAAAACTAAGTAAAATAAAGAATTTCAGAAATGTTATTGATTAACTGTATTTTTATGTAAAATAGCATTATTATTTAGAAGTGTCCGAATAATCAAATGCAGCATGACTGCAACTGGAATGGTTATAAAAGCAAACGAGCCTCTAAGTGGACATTCAATGGAATACTTACAATATATTTTATTTTCTAAAGGCTTCTATTACGACATATATCATGAATGTCTCGTGATGCATGCATAACCTTACATGCGTTCATACATACACACATATATGCAGGCATACTTACAAACACACATACATACAAGCATTAATACATACATGCATGAATACATACATGCATACATGGTCGTGTCTCTTAGATATATTTGTATAGTTCTGTTTTCTAAACAGAACAGTATGCTAAAAAATGTCCCAGATAGTGACTCGCTGCAATGAATGGAACGTATACCTGCTTCATTTACTGATCGCGCATTGATATATGTTTCAGTTGTTGATAATTTAATCTAACACAATACGGTTCTTCATACGAGTATTTAGCTTACCAAAGAAAGCGGTTTGGATAAATAAAAAAAAGATCAATAAAGCCGAGGTACCTTGAACACACGGTTTCCCAACAGAAATCAGGCTAATTAGTTGTGAAACATTTAATCTAATTTATTTAATATGATAACAGAAATTTTGGAAAATAACTCGTATAACTCATATACCAGAACATGGGATTGATAGGATTATCACAGCTTCGTGTGATAATTCTCATTGCATTGCTCTCTTTTTGTCCGTCGGTGAGGCAATAAACATGAATCATTTCTCCCTCAGCAGTCCCTGCATCACAATCAGATTTATTGATTTATTAATGAGAAACGTTTACAATGGACGAAATTTTCCCAGCAAAGCGACGTTACCAAATATGCATCGATCAGCAAGTGCCTGGATGACAAATTTGCATTGACTTAACAATCTCCATAAATAATATTCCCTAAGAGATGTTGTCAAATGTTCATGAAAGTCCAGTTTTGTGCCTAAGTTTATGAGCATCATAAGAAGAAGGCTCGACGAACATTTGGTGCGAATATTTCTAGTGAAATTCTAATGTAGGAGGAATGAAAATTGCGCGAAATTGATGTCTCTTACACTATTTTCAGTATTTTTTTCCACCTTTCATATTTAAGTTGTAGTTTCTATTTCAGGTGTAGAACAAAAGAAAAGAACGGAAGTATTCTACTGAGTCGAATACCTTTAAAATTGTTTGGCGTGTAAATGGTTTTTGTTTAAAGATGCTGTTGATATAAAGAAAAACTTATTAGGCTTTTAACGGATTGATGCTTGCTTGCGTTTGATGTCACTGATATATTGAAGAAGAAAAATTACTACTGCATCTAGTGATCCTTCCTTTACTCCAAACACCTGTGTAAATGGCATCAGTTTGGGCGAAGCTGAGACAATTTTTATGTCATAGATGTAGTTTATTTCAAAGATGAACCTTCATGCTGATATCCATTAATTAATCTATTCAAAGTTTTGTGGAATGAAGCTAATATTTTTTTAGTGCATTCGTTGTATCTGAATTCTTTTCTACTCTAGGCACAAGGCCTGAAATTTTTGGGGAGGGAACCAGTCGATTAGATCGACCCGAGTACGTATCAGGTCCTTAATTTATCGACCTCCGAAAGGACGAAAGGTAAAGTCGACCTCGGAGGAATTTGAACTCAACGTAAATACAGACGAAATACCGCTAAGCATTTCTCCCGGCATGCTAACGTTTCTTATTTCTTTAATGCCCACAAAGGGGCTAAACGTAGAGGGGACAAACAAGGACAGACAAAGGGGTACATCTTTGTAGAAATTTGTAAAATTATTTGATACATTCCTACAGTGTGTAGAAATTAATAAAATCATTTGATACGCAAAAATGCTACAGAAATAGATAACTTAGAACTATCGATCCCACATTACATCGACCCCAGTGCGTAACTGGAACTTAATTTATCGACCGCAAAAGATGTCAGGCAAAGTCGACGTCGGCGGAATTTGAACTCAGAACGTACCGGCAGACGAAATACCGCTAAGCATTTTGCCCAGCATGCTAAGGTTTCTGCCAGCTCGCCGCTTTCGTTGTATCTCAATTCTAGATACAAGTAGAGAATCTAACAGCCGTGCTCCGATTCTAGCTTTGCCTTGTATACATAACGTAATTAAATTATATTTGGCAACAGAATATGCGTTGGAGCTTGCAAGAAAATTTGTCTGTCGTGTGGTTTTAAATTCAAGTGACAGATAAAAACACCAAAACTAGACAATGAAATAATCCAAAATGTTACGTACGTCATCACTATGTGAGATTTCCTGACCATTCTAACGATTTTTGCATTAATAATGAAACTTGATAAAGCTTATAACTGAACTGAAAAGCAGAAAACTTTTAAATAAGAAGCCTAAAAAAATATACAAGTGCGTAGAACGCAATGCATATCACCTGGAGAAAAATATTTGAGTCAAAGAAAGCGGTTTGCAAATAGAGCTGACAAGGAGCGTTTATTTAATAAATGGTGCACTGGTTTGGTCATGTGCCTGTTATTGGTTCCAAAATGAGAGGCTGCGATCTCAGATAATAAAGTACACACACTAAATAGTACGCATTTCAATATATCTATCATTGTAAACAGTTATGTATCATATATGTTCAACTATTTCTGCTACCGTTTTTATGCCATTAAATTTAAACATTGGTAGTATAAAGCGCTGCTACAATAAGTTTCAGACATGCATTATTTGTTTGAGAACTTGTCACATGACTAGTGGAAATAAGTACATGCTTCTACGGGACATTATAATCAACAGTATTTTTAGCTATACTTTTATATTATACTTTTAGTTCTATACTATTATCGTATGTGCATAAGCTGTGAATGAAGAATTTACACACAATGTAATAACGGAAATTTTGTTTTTGTTTTTTTTTTCAACAGGAAGCAGTAACCTCGTTCAAACTATGGTTACATTTCACTATTCGAAATGATAAGAGTGCAACTGTTGGAGAGCGAAACTAAATAACATAATATCGGGTTTACAGGAATCTCTTAGTATGATATGTATGGCTTGGATAAATGTAGATTAACGTAAATGTAGTAACACAATACCACAAATCATCATATACGTATTTTGCTTTAAAAAGCAAATAATTCAGATTTATATTCCTTTCTACTCTAGGTGCAAGGCCTATAATTTTGGGGAAGGGGCCAGTTAATTAGATCGACATCAGTACGCAACGGGTACTTAATTTATCGACCCCGAAATTATGAAAGGGAGAGTCGACTTGGCGGAATTTCAACTCAATGTAACGGCAGACAAAGTACCGCAAATATTTCGCCCGGCGAGCTAACGATTCTGCCAGCTCGCAAGCTTAGTGCAGATTTATATTATTTTCTACTCTAAGCAGAAGGCCTGAAATTTTGGAGAAGGGGGCCAGTCGATTACCTACTACACAACGGGTACTTCATTTCTCGACCACGAAAATATGAAAGATAGAGTCAACCTCGGTGGAATTTGAACTCAGAACGTAACGGCAGACAAAAAGCATTTCACCCGGTGTGCTAACGATTCTCTCAGCGTGCCGCCTTAATGGAGATTTATATTAATAAGAAACGGGCAGGAAAATGGTCCTGAATGTTTCAAATAACAAATCAGGAAGCAACAGACGGTAAAAGTGTATAATTAATAGCTATAAATTAATGGAGTACTAGCTCACAACATCTACACGTTGCTTTACTGGTTACCTCAAAATCGAAATCCTACGCATCTTTGTAGAAATTTATAAAATCATTTGATACGCAAAACTGCTACAGAAATAGATAACTTACGACTATTGTTTAATGAAGTAAAAGGAAAATGCCGGAAAAGAAATGTTTAACAAAGAAGAAAGACATAGACGGAGCGAGAAAAATAGAGATAAAGATAAAAAAGACAGGTGGAAGAGAATAAAAATGGAAGGGTACAGGGGAGGGAGACGAATAGGGAAATATGTCGGTCAATATTTGTTGTAGAAAGACTTCGACAATACGAATACAAATACGGGGAAATAAAGAAATGTAAAACAATTACAACGTAAAGCAACATTTCTTAGAGTCAACACGAGGGATTACATTTAGTAACAGGGCAATAAATTCTGGCATTGGTTCAACGTAGGAGTCACTCAAGAATCAATAAATTATAACGAAGTTTTTCTGAGACAACAAACCTTACAATCGGTTAGATGTTTTTTTTCAAATTTGCAAATATATTTTTTCTTAATTATTCATTAATCGTCAATTTTTATAGACGTAATTTTTGCCGTACATTGTTAAATGATTTACATGGCTTCCTAAGCATAACACATTTGTCTGAGGATGTGTGTGTATTTGTCTGTGTTTGTCTGTGACATCTTTAATTCTATAGAATTTTTTATAATATTCTCTTAATGAAGATAACGGGAGTTATATGAAAGGTATAGAGAAAGTTATTACCTAGAGTTACGCTGATAAAATGCGTTGCAAAACTCCTAGACTAGGAGATACATTATTTTAGCAAAACGAATTCAAAGTTTTATTAAAATTCAGGCATTTCATATATTCTACTGTGACTTGACTGGGCCAGTCGAAATTAAATTTACATTGTCTCACAGTTGTAATTTTCTCTTTTTTATGTGTTGTTTTTACTCTCGACACATGTATTCGTAGATGCTTCTCAGAAATGACGCAAATCAACAGGTACGTTATATCGGTTTATGATATAAAATCCCGTCGCTTGACATGCAAAACCATTCCCCTATATGTTTAGCTTCATGCATTTTGTATTCGCACAAAAGATCTGAATAAATTAATACAATTTTCTACAAATTGTTCCATTTCAATAGAATCTTTAATATAGTAAACACAATATCAGTAATATTTCATGTATTGTATTTGAACAGAGATGCATACGAGTACTCAGACCTGAACACAAATGCGCGCGCACACGCACACACACACACACAC
>NC_068985.1:90034988-90035723 GCF_001194135.2 Octopus bimaculoides
TATATATACGCCTCCTCTTCCAAGTAAGTTTTATCTTAATCATTCTGATGCGCACTCTATACGATCTTTTTACACTATCGTTTCTCTCTCTTTCTCTCTCTTATTCTTTTATCTCCTCTTCTCCCACTATTCTATCCCATTACTCTGTCACCCTCTCTCCCTCTCTCCTCCTCACTTCCTCGCGTGGCTCACACGTGGCCATCGGCCATCTTTCTGTCTTCTAACTTGTGTTTCTTCCTTTCCCTCCGTTGTAGCTGGAACAAGGATGACGCGTTCTTGTCTGTTTCCTGTCGAAGCCTGATTTATGCGTTCACCACCACAACCTCGTTTAGGCTTAGCATCCCTTCCTGTTTGTTTTCACTGTCCTCTTTGTGTTACCATTTTTGACCCTCCGCAAAATCACAAGTTTCATTCCATTTGCTTTGCGGGAGAAAGTGTTCTATCGGAAGAGAATATATATATTGTTGTTAAATGCTCGAATTACGAGAGTAGAAAGACATCCACCAACTGATGAAGGGTCTTTCTTTATGCTGTTTGTCCTGTTTTGCGTTTGTGACTTTCGAAGTTCGAAAAAATGGTTCATATTCCAGGTACTCGCACTTCGTACATTTTTTTGTACGCGCTTCGTGACACCCAGTGCCGACATCTGCATATATATATATATATATATATATATATACGTATAGATGTAAGTATGCACATATACATATGTATATATGCATATATATATATATA
>NC_068985.1:90036042-90039818 GCF_001194135.2 Octopus bimaculoides
TATATATATATATATATATTATTCATATTATATATATACATATGTGTGTGTATGTGTGTGTGTGTGTGTGTATGTGAAAGTTTGTTTCTTCATACGTATATGTAGAAATAAATCTCACTTTTAATTCTACTCAAGCAATAAAGGGATATTTTGAGATTTTATAAAAACAAATTGTGCTCTTTTTGATGTTTCTAATATTTTGCTAGTTAATTGTGTTAAAAATAAGAAATTATTATGAATAGACTATTTTGTTCAGGTTTTATTATCATATGATATTAATTAGTATTTATTTGGGCAGAATATCTATATATGTACAGCAATATTTCTCCTGGATTAGAAGTTTATTTTAATATCATTCCAGTTAATATTAATTGAAGCACCTGTAATATATAAACTAAAATACTTTTTTTGTCTGATATAATATTTTCTCTGATTTCATTATTTCAATTTCCAGTGAAGTTTCTTGATACCGTGTGACATATAATGCACTTCGTTGCTCTTTTGAATAAAACGAAATATAGCGAGATAATCTGAATGGAAATAAAATTGAATGATTGCCTAAATGTTAGGAAAGCATCATTAAAGAAACGTTTTGTTGCATTTAATATTTGACATCGTATAAAATTAAATACTTAATACAACTCTTATTTTGTTTTTTATTGTTCATGTGCATTGCATCAGTTCAGAAACTTAATATGAACAACAAAGTATAACGTAAACCATTTTAGCTTGATTTTCTCGTATGTCAAGCACGTCAGCCTGTCATGATACACAATATCTGTGACATTCTACTTTATTAGAAACATATGTCGTTTAACATTTACACACCATTTTGTAAAAGAAACATTTCTTTGACTGATTGTGCTATTTCATTTTGTTTTTAATAATTTTGATTTTGAGAACTTTATGTGAATTAAGTTACTTCGTCAAATTATTTAAAATGTTCTGATACGTTACGTAAAAAGTTCAGGTTACATGATGCTTCCGTCTTTACCAATTACTTGACAATTGTTTAAAACATGGAGGAGTATTTATTAAATTAATAAACTGAAGATAAACAAAGTTAAACTTTCAGTCATAATCCATAATCTGATGTTCAAAAACATGAAGTAGAAACACCAACATTTTATAGAAAAAAAAAAAAAAAACTTATTTTATCATGTGATAAATGTAATTTCCCGATAGACGGGAAATCGTGGATGCGTTCTTGCACAATTGGCCTCTCCTACACTAGTTTAAACAAAATGCGACAAAAGTATACACAACACTATTAATAGATGTAAAATTTAGTATCTGCGGATGGATATTATATTGCAACGGTGTGGAGTGAACGTCTACGTAGTTTATTTACGAAACAATTTACTGTATCTTTTCGTTCATTTGAGTTATGTACTATTCACACGCTTCCAGATAAAACATGTTTTTATAATGGTCGCCCTATCTGACCGGTGAGGCAGTGCTACGATTGCTCATTTCTTTTCTGTAGGTTCGAATTTCATAATTATTGGCCTTCCACAATATAAACTATTTTAATAGATATATTTAAATTTAAGCAAACGGGACCATAATTCCCTGATTTTGAAACATCTGGAATGATGGAAGCACATTCGGTGACAGGATTCGCTCAATCTCACGGTAATTGTTTTGAAAAATCATTATAAATTATTAGTTTAATATACAATTCAATTTTTTTATTACACCTGTACTCATGTGAATGAAAGAAACCAGGTTTGTCATAGTCTTATATTATCTAGATTAATACTCCTCGTTATTGTCTCCTTATAGCGTCAAACTAAACCGGAAGTGTTCGAAATCCAGCACTGTTGCACCAAATAGATGCCATCAGTGCAATGGATGAGGCACAGGGAGAGGGCGAAAGACGTCAGGTACTACATGGCAAGACTGACACGAAATCAGAGGGAGCAAGCCATCCGACGTATCCGTGCTGGTCAACGTCCATGAGTCATTGCTAATGACTTGAACTGCATTATTCGGACAACTGAACGGCTGAGAGAACGAAACAATGCCAAAAACAGCACGGATGATTGTCCACTGAGTGGTCGACCGATGGTTACAACGGCACGTCAAGATAACCACCTGCACTGACAGCGCTTGCGGGATCGATTCCAGAGGGCAACAAAATCAGCTAGGCAGACGATGGGGACTCACCACAGACCCATTTGTGCAGAGACAGTTCGCCGCATGCGGAGGTCTTTACACCTGTCTCGTAGACGTGTGGCTAGGTGTCACATCCTCAGGTATCATTATAGACGGGCACGTCTGCGAAGGGCTCAAAAACGTCAGAACTAGCGATATCAGCAGTTAAAGATTGTAGTCTTTTCTGATGAAAGTTGATATTGCATTTCTGTGGCAGATGGCGGAGCAAGGGTTTGGAAAATAAGCCGTGAACGCCATGGTGGTGAGAGACATCATAGTATGGAGTGAAATTTCACTTTTACAGAAACTTGGAAAGGTTGTCTTCGAAAACATCGGTCAAATCCGGGGCAATGGAGTAACCGATGCTCGCTACATCGAACAAGTGTTGAGGTCTCTGGTATGAAGGATAACCACAATAGACATAGTCATTGTATCTTACGTATTGTTTAAGTCAATATTTAAGAGCTGTCTAGTAGAATAAATAGCATTTTTCGCCAATTTACCTCTTCATTGTTTATAGTGAAGGAAGTTATTTATGTTTATAAGCTTTTCCTTCTTTGTGAGCTGAACATTATGTCACACTGCCAACATGACGTATTAAAACTTCTTCAAACTATGGTTGAGAAATACACAAAGAAAAAAAAAGACTGTTGTAACACACTGCATAATTTATACGTCAATATATTAACCGATGTTAAAGTGTTAAGCTGAACATACAAGTTTTCATTTTTCTAAAGAATTCATCATAATTTATTGCAAAAGTAAAATTAACTATTTTTACTTTTACAGCGCATGCTTGAATAGATAGGATTCTCAAGCAAACACTAGATTCTATCACAATTGTGTAGTCCTTAAAATACACATTTGGGATTAGATTTGTGTAATGTTCATAATAAAAGAAAATAAACGCTGATTTGATTTATTGTCTTCCTAGATATTTAAATTGAAATATATATATATACATACACAAAGATACATATATCATTAAATCAAATGTATTTGCATTTGAACGATTTATTCAGCTGCAACTTTCTCCAACATCAATATCGAGGTCAAAGTAATATCACATCTCTCTTTACATTCAGACTAATCCTTTTGTACACATACTTTTCTATTGATATTTCCAGTGAAATTTCATGTTCTACAATGTTGTTGACATTGTGCATCATGAATGGGAATAACATATACGACGAAAAGCGAGTTTTGGAGTTTTATGCACGTTACAGAGATTAGTATGTTGGTATTAGAAATGATACTTGTGTTACTTTCCACGGTGCTAGATATGGTCTCGTTTTTTGCTTTGGTAAAAAAATCAATCGGAATTGCACATAAATGCTGAATGACATCCCATTACACAAATATCTATCATTTTAATATTATCATTAGTTTCCTTTTTGT
This sequence comes from Octopus bimaculoides, assembly GCF_001194135.2. Classification (NCBI taxonomy): domain Eukaryota; kingdom Metazoa; phylum Mollusca; class Cephalopoda; order Octopoda; family Octopodidae; genus Octopus; species Octopus bimaculoides. The sequence continues at coordinate 90,039,598 of NC_068985.1, forward strand.
TTCAGTCTAACCTGTGACCATGCTGGGTAACCGCTATGAAGAATTTTAATGGAAAACATCGACCCGGTTTACATATTCATTTTAAGCCTGGTATTTATTTTCTTTCGACGAACTTCTAATTTACGTGGACGTAATCGAACTGACAATGATTGTTAAGTAATGGTAGGGAACAAACACGAATGCAAAGACACATATAGATAATATATATATATATATATATA
>NC_068985.1:90040195-90042972 GCF_001194135.2 Octopus bimaculoides
ATATATACGAAAGGCTTCTCTCAGGTTCCGGCTAGCGAATCCAATCACAAATATTTTGTCGGTCCGAGGCTATAAAAGATGCCACGCAGTTAGACTTAGAAAACTATATGGTTACTGGTTCAGGCCCACGCGTGGGTTTTGTGATAGGTACCTTAAGTGGCCTCTTGTCCGTCGGTGCTTTGCGAGTGAATTTGGTACTGGTAATCTTTGTTGAAGCCCATATATTTATACATACATGCATACATATAATATGTAGTAGCTGCTTTTTCATATAAGGTGATTCCGTATAGATTCAATAAAAAGATTGATACAAGTTAAAGATAAAAAGTAACCTTATTTCATTCCATCCTCTACGTAAGTTTGCAAAATGCTGCTAAAATATGTTTTCTTTCACGTCTTAAGGTCACTCCTTCTCTTTTACTTACGCTACTCCACTCTCTGTATGTTGTGAATTGTGACTGAGGAAGTCAATCAACCATCATTGCTTTTCACTATCTTTTATATTGAAACCCTGCAACTATTCGTTCCGATTATGTAGGTGCTAATATACTACAATTAATGAGAATTAAATCGATTAGGAATGTCTTGTACTAACTCTGATGATTGCAATTTGTAATTCAGATTATGGTCGTTTAAAGATTAATGTTAACCACTGCAATTAGCATCGGATTATTTGTTAGTGAAAATAAATAAATTACATTATCTATAATTAAAAAAAAAAGCGATAGACGCGTTCAAACATCTCAGTAAGTCATTAACAAATACCTGTAATACCAACGTGTTCATGAAATTATTAATAACTTCAGTATATTGTAACCTTAATACATAGAAGAAAAAAAGACAACTATCATCTAATGTATTCATCACGAACTCGGTATTATCATTATTAAAATTTTATTTCTGACTTCAAATTTAAGTACCAAAATAAAATTTACTGCTATTTGAGTATCTATAAAAAACATAACGCTTGTTTATCATCAGCCTTAGATGAATCAGCAGGATGTATAATAACAGAGCTCTTCATAAACAAATTTCAGTTGGTGTAGTCAGAAAACTTGTAGCGTTTGTTTTTCATTTAACATTTTCGTTCAGTTTTGAAGTAATGCTAAAACATTTACGCAGTTGTAGCGCTCTCTAAATTTCGTGTTTATTTATTCTACGAGAATGCATGTATGGAATTGAATTCATGATCTAAGAAGACAAATCTTATGATAATGAAATATGTGTTCAGATCATCCAGTGAATTTAATATTCATTCTTTAGAATATGAATCTAAAAAATATGGAAATATTTTAAAAAGTACACATCTAAGAGACATGAGAAAGATACCATCTAGACAAATATGAAAAAAAAAAAAAAAAATACTATATTTAAAAATACTATATTCTTTGGGAAAATTCTTTTTCAAAAACAATTCTAAAATTTCTGAGTTTTCACAAAAGATTTCTGTTGAAATGCGTTTCCGGAAAGCATAGTTTTAGAAAAAAATTGTTAAGATGATTAAATAACTATTTAATTTTAGAATGCTTTTGCTAAGATAAACTAATCAACGTAAATTTCTGCTCAATTATCGTAGTGATTTTGTCGTTCATGTAAATAGCATTCACAACAAGACAAAGCTTTGATCATGTGATGGAATATATGGAAAAGAAAGATTTTACGCTAGAATTATTCAATTAGTTCATTCAATTTAACTGAGTGTTACTAGTAATTGAAATATTTCTACATTAAACACGGATAAATATTTTAAAACATGTTTTCTTATTCTCATGTTTATCTTAAAACAAAATATATTCTGAGAAGGAAAAGAAACGACAAATATGTGTAAAAATCTTAAAATGAAATTAGTTTACTAATTAGAAAGGATGATTTCCTTTCGAAATAAATTATTTTCCATTGTTATATGTATCAGGAGAAAATGTTTTCAGTTTTATTTGGACGTAATATTTCTGAATATGGCTACATCATACGATACATTATATACTATATTAATTATAGGAGTACAAATCTGAGTGGAATAACTTGTTACGTAAAATCAACGACTTTGAACCATTTTAATTTTATTTGTCGAAATACACAGGTTGCTAGTTACACCAAAAGTACCTTGTTCTAATAATAGTATGGTGATTAAAACAACAAAAAAACAAACAAATATGCGTCCATACTCCATAGTATATACAAAAATCGTTATGAAAATGACCGGAATAATTATGAAAATAATTAATTCCGTCAGATATGGATTAAGGTAAAATACCTTAAACTGAAATGTGTTAAAGTACAACACGGATATTACGATAGGATTACGTGAAAGGAATGAATCAATTATATACATTTTAAAGAAATTGATACGAAATATAGTCACCATCATCATCAAACAACTCTGTATTCTAAACCATTTCCACTAAAACAATAAATGGGAAGGTGTATTAAGTCGAATAAGGAAGTTAAATTCCATAAGAATTTCCACTGACGTACAAAAAAGTGTTTGTGCCTCAGATGGCAGTATCATTGCTAATATATTAAATGAATTGCATTAAGTTTGACATCCATGAGTGCGAGGATTCCACAAATATGTCTAATCCCCATAAACTCTTCTGGTAACATCAGTGACACAATCCAGGTGATCCTTGGTAGCAAGGGTGTATAAACCTATGGTATATATGTATATCTATATGTGGCGCGTGTGTGTATGTGCGTATGCGTGTGTCTGTGTCTAGGTGTGTGAGTACGTGTTTGCGCATGTATATATATATATATATATATATATATATATATAT
>NC_068985.1:90043079-90054624 GCF_001194135.2 Octopus bimaculoides
TGTGTGTGTGTGTGTATAAATGCATGTATATTTCTAAAATAATCAAGGTGTAGCATAGCCAACGATGGTACCCCACCATGCCCGCCGTTTTAAGGTTAAAAACATGTTAAAGAGCTATAGACACACACACACACACACACACACTCACACAAAAGACGAAAATTTATTTTTGCACGCATAGACCCTGTTAGAACAGCAGAAATATTAGGTAAATTACCCTTACAAAGCAGTAAAAATTCTCAACAGCAGTAAAATGTGCGAACTGTACATGGATGAATATAAACAAACGTCTGTTTTTTTTTTTTAATATTTTATAATCGATGTAATATGTATTGTAAGATACAAATACGATAATAAATTGTGTTCAAATGATAATTTATATTTGAATGCTGAGAGACAGCTCTTCGTCTTTTCAACTCTTTCTCCTTCCCTCCTGTCGCGTCTAAACTTCTCTTCACTCTTGATATCAAGAGTCTATGTTGTGAAAAATGGAGTTCCAGACAGGAGAAGGTAATTAGGGATTTTTTTCCGGTATAAGGGAGATAATCGAAATGCTGGGAATGACTAGGTTTTATTAATTTAACATGATTTAGTTTAGAAGGAATAGAATATTACAAGTGGTTAGGTTTTGCTTTATATTTTTTTCCATGAGGTGAGTTTCCTTATTTAAAATGTCAGGTTGAGTTTTGGCTTATATTTTTCAATGAAGAAGGTTTCCCTATTCAATCTAACTTGTGTTGGTGTTCCAATGGCACATTAATAGAATGGAAAGATTACAAATTGTAGGAGAAATTTGCTTTGCGCATTTCTCAATATGTTCACTAAAGGTTATCATTCTGTATTCTGGGAATGCAATCTGTTGTCGATGCATAACGAAGGACTCCTTGACTTCAAACCCTTCCCAGACGTTCGACACAACCCTCGACTGACACGTTCACACTTCTTCGTCTGGCCGAACTTGTTCTCTCCTTCAAGTGCCTCTCGTTCGCGGGGATGTTTTACCCTGGAGTGGCCATGGGAACGAGAATGGGCCCCAAATTACTCTTGCAATGCGGAAAATTTTGTTTCATGTGGGTCATATTGGAAGAAGGGAACTATAAAAACTGAGGGGCTGGGATTGAGCATGTATGCCCCTGTGCAGGAACATAACATCATAATAGAAGTGCGATTCTCGAAGAAAGAATACACTAACTCGCAATCCAATTTATTGACATAAAGTGAAGTTATGTATAACACGTCCTCTAATTTTTCATTTGAGGCATCCCTGGTAAAAACATACAGCCATTCACATGTATACATAAAATTCACACCCAACCTCGCACTCATGTAGATAATCTTGTGTGAGTCTGAATGTTTTGGGAGTCTAACTGACCGAGTTATCCGGAGTTAACTGACCAAGAGATCTGCAAATACATAGCACTGTTCTGTTTTCGAAAACTACATCGTCAGTTGGTTCCCGATAAGCTGGCATGATACGATTAACAAATATATAAAATAAAATAAATGAATAAATACTTTTTAATTTAAAAAAAACCCTAAAATCTTAAAGAAAAAATACCCTGCAAAATACGTTTATATAATATATCTTGGTACACCTACACTAATAAATTATTTCAGTATTTAAGATGGAATGTACATACGCTAAGCTGAATTGATGTTCTATCGCAACACCATACACTAACAAATAGGTAGAAGAAATAAATACATCGGAAATAAATACATAGGTAGAAGAAATAAATACATCGGAATACCGAAGTAGATAATGTATATTTTATAATCAAAGTACAACTTCAGTCTGTACACATGTTATTAGAAATATTTGTTGAATGCTAATCAATCTCATACGGCTTTTCAGAAATTCACGACAAATACCTTAGTACACAAATAACATTCACTCATTTTGTTTTGCTTTCTTTTCTCCATTTCTGTTGTGACAAACACTTTTTCGCTGATTATTTAATTTATATTTGACATTGCCTCGAGATTTTTTCTCTCTCTAAATATTGTAGTAAGTGAATTATTTTCTAGATTAAGTTAGAAAAATTTACAAAATCAAATTTCAAAATATCAATATAATTAAATTTAAAAAAATATCATGCTATTGTAATACCCACTGAGCTTTTCTCTTGGTGAAGCCGAAAGCAATTATAGTTCGAGGAATGTTTATTGATGAGAGAATCAATATAAGTGAATTGCTCATAAAAATATCAGAGTCCACGGTGGGTGGGGGTAAATGTATAGCCCGTATGATTTGAACTCAAACTTATGAGTATGTATACAATGCTGTATAATTATATTCGTCCGCAACTTTTGGGGTCTCAAATTCTATCAAGATTTTCCATAAAACAAAAGAAGTTTTATACGATGTCTCTTCTTGATTGCCATTCAATACCAACTCTAATATAATATGTGAATATGAATATGTCTTTATCATTGCGTATGTGTGTGCATGTATGTGTGTGTGTGAGTGTGTGTATGTGTGTGTGTGTGTGTGTGAGCATTTATCAGACAAACACAAGTGTATATATCTGTCCACATGTAACTGTCTGTGAGTGAATGTTTTTTTGTATCTGATTTCCAAATACATATCTACATACATTCAACATGCCTTCAGTTGTGATCCGCCCTGTAACTATTACCTGCCCCGCAAAATATCATTTTATTGTCGAAAACACGCCAATAATAACTTTTCACACATAAAATGTTCCCTGTATATCTATCCATTAATAATGGGAAGAAGGATAGCTATATAATCATAGAATCGATATTAACATAAAATAATTTGCAATATATTTCCGGTATATAAATATATTACCTTTCGTCAGAGAGAAAACGTAAGTCGATGATATTGAGGCGCAGACAGATAAGGTTTCTGCGGAATTATACGCAAACTTTACAAGCACACACATAAACATATCCCAACACAAGACACATACATTTACATGCACGCACAAACATACACATTCATTCACACGCATAAAGTGAGTATATATAATCTACGTATTTGTGTTTGTGTGTATTAAATGTAATGTATGTTTGTGAGTTTTTGTTAAATTTCCCCGATAAGAGTCAATGAAAATCCAATATTTATTAGATTTTCTTAATTGGCAACTAAAATATCTAGTAGCTCTGTGATAACAAATAATGAATATATTCTTGGCCAAATTACATTTCTCTTTGCAGCTTGAAGCTTATCGCTAGTATTTCACTTTATGGTGCCAAATGACCTGAGAGGTTAAGGTTTGGAAATCAGATATTTTATTATGGGATTATTCTCTTTTGATGTATTTTTCAAAAAGTGTCGTTTCAATATTTTTTCCGACTAATAAATCTATTTGTTATTAAGTTATTTTTGTTCCAATTGTTTTCTGTTCGATTACATTTGGTTTCGTATGTTCGAATATAAAAGCGTTTGAAATATAAGTTTCTGGCATTCAGTCAACTTGAAATATTTCCAGTGTAACATGCGAGTGGCGGTATTTATTTGAAAACTTTATTTCTCTATATTGAAATCGTATTCTACTTATAAATATTTCTTCCAATTATTATTTGAAAAGAAATGTAAATACAGGAAGTGTGAATATGATATACAATTTTGCAGGTCGACTGGCGAAGATTGTAGACGAGAATGTTGAAGAGGATAGTTTAACGGACAGTATATATGATATATTTAAAGAAAAACCTCTACGCATGCGCGAAATAACTCACATTTCTGGGCATGCATGTCTTTATGCAGGTATATATCTATATACATACACACATACACACACACACACACACAAACATAACTGCATACATATACATAGATACATTACATACATGCATGTTGTTTGGGACAGGCAGGAGAAGATGTGTGCTGTCATAGTTGTTTGTTGTCCCGGAGATGCTTATATCTCTTTAAAAATCCAACAGAAAGCGGAAGACTATGGAGAATTGCTTCGAAAACTCCAGCTTCTATACAAATATACGATCTGGATAAGCTTGAATTTTCTGAAAAAGAAGTCAACCAACCAACTGACACATTATAGATACAATGTGTAAGGGGAACAGTCAACAGATGCAATAATTTTCTTCTGATATTTTCACATATTTTTATCGCATTTTCACTTATCGAGACACAAAATTACAATATAGAACGCAGTTTTATATAGAAATGAAGACGGTGGATCTGTTCCAACACTTCTAGCATACGACAGAACTTTGTCGTGTTTCGATCTAGAATACTTAAAAAAATTTCCATTGTTAATGTTGTTGAACTCATGCAGTACATCTTGTCTCGATTATTATGACGTTAAAAACTGGATAGACAATTAATTGAATGTGGCTTGTACATTAAAAGAAGTCCTGCTTGGAAGTCTTAAATATTTATTTAAGAAAGGAATCTTCTTTGGTTTAATAGTTATTTCGAAGTGTGTGACTATATCAAGCCGGCAATTAATCCTCTAAGAGTGTTTCAATTTATCCTCTATAAGTGTTTAATTACTTTCGTGGAGTTAATGAGCTTACTAAAAACTGTTTTATATAAAATTTGTCGTCAACACGAGCAATGTTTTCAAAATTTTCATTTGAAATCCTCAAATACCCGCCAACAAGTCTATTTGTTTCTTCCGCTCATGCACAATTAACCCATTGTTCGTTCCGTGGGTTTATTGGAAATATATTAAGGCAACAATGATTTAAATACAAAATAACACTTTGCTCCGTCAGTATTGTTTTACAGTTACTGAATATATATTGTACTTCTGGAATCTGCGTGGAAAAAAAAACGGGAAAATTACCCGCCTTGCTTTTTAATCTCAGAATAATGTAGTATCTTCTGCAAATAAAATACTAAATAATCATGGAACTTCTCCCTTCAAAAATCAATTGGTATCATGTCGGCTACTGAAGGGGGATTATGAAAGACAGAGACGTGTATCAAATGCTTCTGGCGGTTTAGTCAAAGATGAAATGGTGAGTGCTATACGACCTGCCGAAACTTACAGAGGTTTAAGAATGATGTAATTGAAAGGCTGAAGAATGCAGTATTTTAAAGGCTGAAGAAAATAATATTTCAATAGTGAAATTTATATTACAGCAATTATGCGGTTAATATCATGTACCTAATATTTACCAGTCTCATTTCTATTTTAATTGTTTTTGCCTCCAATTGATTAAAAATCACAGACAAACTAATTTTCATATGAAATTCAATTACATTTTAAAATTGTTTGAAATTATGCAAATAAATAGGAGAAAATGAGAAAAATGATAAATGAATTTTTTCTTTATTGTTAATTTTGTTTTTGCCATTAGTATCACGTTATTTTGAGATATTTGTTTGTTTTTTAGAATTCTATTTCTGTTCTAAACAATGTCTACACGAAAATGAACTCAGATACGCACTTCTATTGCAGGAAAACAAAAACAAACAAAACAATGTCTGACATTTCAGAGTCATAAACAACCCAACACCATACCAAAGATCATAGAATACGTCTTGCAACATCTCAAAACTTAGAGGTGTCACGGAATATTTTTCAAGCAAATATTTGCCATTTCAACTCTACCAAAACAATCACCAACAAGCTGATATGTAATTGAATTATCAATCTCCCGTGAGAATGTCACTCACCTGTCATTAAAGCAGTTAGGAAATTATAGGGTTAAAATCAATATAAATGTTAACCAACTGAATCAATGCAGGTGAAGGGTACTGTCATCGCCATCTGATCGCTAATCTTCAAGCTCTGATTCAAGGCTTACGTCTGTTCAACTTCGCATTGAAGTTGATTTGACGTAGACTAGAATCACACCACAAGAACTAAGGGAACGTGCATATGTATACACTCACATATACACAATTAAGGTGTAGATTTTTCTTTAGGTTTTATATAGCATTCTTAAGGGAAGTTAAGCCGGTCGTTAAAAGAGTGTCAAAATGCTTCAGTTGTCAGAATTCTTGGCTTTGGTTAATTGGGTGTGTTAATTGAACCGTCGATGCACACAGCTAAATGTAAGCGCCTATTGATCTACAGAATCTCAGCTGGAGAAACTTTGGTTTCTCTTACAAGTCGTCACTATGACGCTTATAATTTGGATTTGGAGAATGTGCATCAGTTTTGTTTGCCCATTCTTAAAAGATCCGAGTATTTGTATGTATAGTTTCAATATGTAGGTACGTAGCCTCATACAGCTTTAATGATATTTACAAATTAAATATTTTGTCAAAATACAAGAGCTGTACGTTCCGCATAGATTCGCCATAAAAGTTCTGTTTTAGCACCTTCACGTCCGCTGGGGAATTGATATCTACAACAGTGTATGAAGTTTGTTATCTGTCCCACAGAACACTATCAGGCTCATGTTTACAGCAAATTGCTGGTCTCAAGTTCACTAGTCCCTTAATTTAGGAATACATTAAGGTGCTGATATGCCTTTGGGATATTCGTCAGAGAGATCCATCCCAAGGCTAGCATTATAAGAATTGTACATACGTATATACATACATACATGTACATGTATATATATATATATATATATATATATATAACTATATACCATCTGTGTATATCTCACTGCTGAGGCACAATATGTTGTTTTTTTTACACACCTAGAAATCCGGATCTGAGTTTACCCAATTTTTTGCTAGTATATATGTCTACTTGTATTTAAACCTTGTGCTGTATGAATATATGAAGTGGTCTTAGAGTCAAGTTTTGACTGCTACCTCTAGCATGGTGGTATCTCTTAGCCTCAATCAGAATTTTGATATAATTGATACCTATAAGGTTCTTTTATTCCCAGGTTGGCCACTTGATATGATCGGTATTTTGAATAACGATCTTAACCTTAGTTATATAAAAAAAAATATGCCATATATATATATATATATATATATATATACATTCACGTTTCAGACACATGATTTGGAGACTCTGTGCTTCAATTAGGAATCACCTACGTAGTCTCACATCCTCAGTTTAACAACACAGTGAGATGTACGGCAACCGTCAATTAGGAATATCTAAGACACTTACCAGAATATTGGTATAGTGGAAATGAAATGGATATACACGTGAGAAAATAAAACGTAAATCACAAATCAATACTGTAATCGAACTGTATATCACGAACATTTATAGTTACTTCCTTTCATCTACATTTCACTTGCACATACACATCTAGCACATAATATTAATATAATTTACAGCAACCCAAGATTTCTTGTGTTTGACTAGCTTCAAATAACAAAGTACACAAAATACCGCCACATACCGACTAACATCCAGTAGACATTAGCTAAGGACAGGCATGGCTGTATGGCTAAGAATCATGCTAAAAACACTTCGTCATTTTCGGTTCAATCCTAATGTGCGACTACTTGAGTCAGTGGATTCTTTTGTATCTTGGGAACGAACAATAACCTGCGAGAATATTTGGTAAATTGGGATTGCGTGGAATCCCCTCGTTCAGAAGCAGAAATAAACAAAACCTCTTCAAGTTTTCCTAACAGAAATGATGTTGTAGACTAGTTAAATGTCATTTTGTTTGTTGATTTGTCCTGGAGATTTAATTTTTATTTATGCTTAAAGAAGAAAGCGTAACAAACATTCTTTTAATTGTCGATCGAGATGTCAATTTTCACGAACAGTTTATAACGTCAAAAAGACAAACAAACCATGTTTTGAAAACAATTTTTAGCAAGCAAAATTTGCAATAGAATATTTTAAGTCCAGTTAAATATTTTCGTTTACGTATTCAAATATACATATACATTCTGGTTGAGAAGCAAACTTCTTACCACACTGCTACACCTGTGCCTAAACATATTGGTGTAAATATCTACAGAACTGTATTCCTACGAATACTTGAACGATGTGTTGTGAGTATGAGTCAAAACGTGCCTTATGCGTCTGCGAAACAATAAGGCGAAGTTTTCATTAGTGTGTGAAACCTATCTAACTTCACAAAGTTACTAAGTAGAGACATTCTTCCACCCCACCCCCACACAAACACACACTCACACACACGCGCACACGCACGCACGCGGTCTCACAGAATCTCACAATCACACATGCGCGTGCAGAAGTATATATATATATATATATATATATGTATATGTATATATACATACTTACATACATGTATGAATGTGTGTACATGTATAGATGTACATATAATTTCACATAGAGCAATGTCTTATACATAATACACACTAATTACAATATATTTTGAAATATTCTGTGCCTCAGTATGTATTGATGAATTATTGAATATTTGAAAATATTTCTTTAAAGAAATATTTCCGCTACATTAGAAAAATATGAATCTTTATATTTAGATAAACAATATTTTTGAAACGATTGCAATTTATTTTTCATATCAATTAGGTTTTTAAGAATTTATTTTTTAAATATATTATTTAGAATTGTATGAAATTTTCTGAACCTGAATATAAATCGCCATAGATTTACAACTAGCCTAAAGCAATAGAAATGTTTTCTCCTACAGTATATCCTGTGGCAGTTTTGTTGGTTTAATAGACTTAGCTAACTATTGTCAATAAATATTCGTTATTTTAATATGGAAAACCTAATCTACAAAAAGTAATCTGATACTACAAGGATAGAATTGTAAGTCAGAGACATAAATATGAACCAAAATGCCGAATGCTACACATGGTCCCTCAGCTAACTGAGAACAAAGCTGTCAAAAAAATTGACTCACACTAATGATATTCTATTTTAGACCAAACATCTAATGCACACGAAGAATAGGCATGCAGGTCACATCATCTTAGCCACGATCCGCTGGGAAATCTGATGATAAAACTTTATCAAATATCGCCAGATCTTTTGTGTTTACGATAAGAGGAAACGATCTTGTCTGAGGCAGGAATGTGTCTTAACTGACCAAACGAAAAATACATTTTCTGAAGTAAACCATAGTCAGAAAAGTATGTGGCTGCTCAGCAAATCGAGGGCTTCATCAGGGATAATGATGAAGCAAGGCAAAGAGGGTCATTGGAAATGATCTTCCTGTGTCCTGGTCAGCGACTGGACATGTGACGCTCGAAGTTATCAGGTACAAGTACTATGTTATGAGAAGCGCTTTCTGAAAAAAAACACCACTACCCTATGTAGCCCGTCATTTTCTATTTCTTCTCGGAAAACAACAATTTAGCCAATATCAAAAGTATGAAGTGGATTAACGAGAGATGACTTTGCACCAGCGCCACTAATTTTCCCACTGTTATGTACGCCATGATTCTATCCTCTCTGCCGGTCATGATAGTCATGGTATTACCATCGGTGCAGGGCCTACACCGAAATGGTGGAGATGATTGTCTAGACCAAAATTGAAAGAATTACTCGGAGAGACTGCATATATCCCAGCAATACTCTGCTCGACCCAGGGGTCAATGGTCTAAAATCTGATTTAAATGCATATGGACTACAGCATACGGAACGTCGCTGATAAAGAGATGGTCAATTATGTTTAATATACCAAGGACGCCTTGATATCTACCATTAGGGAAGTTATGGTCAATATGAGAGTAGATCGATTGAACAATGTGTTTAGTAGTTTTAGAAGCAGTATCGAAGCAATAACAAAAGCTGAATAATTTTTTTTTCCTAATAAATAATTTTTGTTTTCCTTAACCTGAAATCCTGTTCTCAAATGGATGTAGCATTCTCTGTCTGTCTATTTCTCTCTCTTTCTCACTTACTCTCTCTCTCTTTATTTTCTCTCTCGCGTTCTTATCTACTCCGTATTTCGAAGGTAGGGACAAGACGCGACTTCGTTTAAACAGTCCTTCCTGCAAAGCAATTTAAATAAAATTTGGGATTTTTCACGGAGGGTTAAAACTACGGAACATATCTTCACATATATTTCCAAAAACTACTAACTGGTGAAGAACTTCAGTAAAATTATGAGTTGCTCAGGTGTCGATAAACACCTTAACATTTCTCAGACAATCAATTCTAACCTTGAAATTTGGTGATGCCTCTTTTGCAGAAACGCTCCAAAAGTTAAACTTAAACTGTACATACAGTTTCAAAGGAATATCAGAAGACATTTAAAGCATATTTTAAGAATAATTTAATATTTGTCTTATCATACATTCCGTTGAGATAAAAGCTAAGTTGGTACTATGCAGTGTTATGCAGACCGTGTGCCATGTATAATGTATTTATTTGAGTGTGTGTATGCATGTATGCTTATGCTTTCATATGTGTGCATACACACACACACACACACACACACACACACACACACACATATATATATATATATTTCTACACACATACACACAGAATGTGACAGCTATAACGTAGTCATTCAAATGTATACCTACATGGATACATACATGCACCTAAAAATTATATATATATATATATATATATATATATATATATATATATGAGACGTAAATATATGCATATGTATATATGTTCTTATATCTGTGCAAAAGCATGTATATGATCACATTACGATTATAGAACGTATGTATAAAAATATATCTAACTGCAAGGAAGATGATATCTATACAATTAAAATAAAATGGAAATGAATTAGGCGGATAGAGTTTGAATGCGTTGAGTTTAATTGAAGTATGCAAGTGGTTTGGAGATATAATTAGATGAGACATGAAAGTTTCCCTGCGGGTGATGAAATAATCTGGATGTATCGAGAGTAGATAATTAAACTCAAATAAGTTAGCAGAGATATTTTGTGAAATGGTTAGTTCAAAAGTTAGCATGATTTAAATTGTAGAGGAGGTGACTGTCGTCTGCTATAAAAGATTATGTACGTCAACCGTCTGGCAGTTAAGTGGATTATCAAAAGCTATCTGAAAACGATGAAAATATATGGCGGTAATTATGGAAAAAGAGAACGATAAATCTGTTTATTGAAGCATTAAAATATATAGTATGTCTGCTCTGACACTTCAGTAAGTTTGAAAACTTTGAAACGCTATGGATGAGATTGGAACGGCATAACAGATTTTCTCACATTAAACATATTTGAATTGCAATTAATGGATTCATTGAACGAAGTGCAATTTTATGAGTCTCTTTGAAATTAATATCAAAGTCTACCTCTGCAAATATTTGGTAACCAAAATTAAATATTCATTAAGTAAAGCCTGATTGCGATGATTGCGTCCTTTTGAAATATCGTGTTTACAAATATAATAAGCTAAAGAAAACAAAAGTAGTTGAAACTTAGAATGAAACTAATTTTTCGCGAACATAAACTTATGTGAAGTTCAGAAAAAATTCGTAATATGTTATTGAATGCAAATTTCCTACTTAATATTTTATACACCTCATGTTATATATGAATTTATAGCATACGAGGCCTGTTTTTGTACATGGTATGTGGCCGTATGCATAATCACATTTAAACACATGTGCAAGTAAATAATTATAGTTTGGTAAAAAAATATTTCTCCGATGTAATTATGTATTTACTGATAACTCATATTATAGACACGTGAAATTACTAATAAGTGCAATCGCACACACACACACATATATGTATGTAAATGTATATA
>NC_068985.1:90054980-90057903 GCF_001194135.2 Octopus bimaculoides
TATATATATACATATACATATATATATATATATATGTATGTATGTATGTATGTATATGTATATACATACATGCACACACACCTACACATATACACGGGACAGTCAGACCTCAAAACACATTGAGAAAATGAGCCAAAAGGATTAGTATGATAGAAGCGACAGAATATCTCGTGAAGGGATACAAGTTCCATGTCGCTTCGTGTCATTAATGACAAATACACCTCATATCTAAGTGACTCTATTCCTTGGAACGAAGGGAAGTCTAGTATCGAGAACGTTACTGTCCTATGTGAAAGGTAACTACATTTTATAGGCTTATTCAAACCTGATTTTCACAGTCCTTACAAACGTCGCAAATGATGTAACACAACTCCCGATGGAATTATGCACGTTTGCTGAGTAGAACAACCTGAAATTCTATGAGATTATCTCAATAAAGGTATAAACTCTGAAATGAAGAAAAACATGATTCATTTAAATTCAAAGACTGGTGGAAATATTCTGTGAGATCGCAAAGCTCGCTGATTCGTGTGAAAACATTAATTATCAAGATTGACACCCTGGAAAAAGATTAAATGGAATAGATTGATACCCAATGAAAAGTATGAACACGAGCCATCTTGATCATTCAAAACAAATCAAAACTGCGTATTTCTTATACAGTAAATAAACACAAACACGCTCACACACACACACACACACACACACACACACACACACACACACACACACACACACACACACACACACACACACACACACACACACATATATATATATATATATATATATATCATAGTGTACAAACAATTTAGGTATTTATACACAAAAGAGCTGACATTTAAGAGGACACCCTACAAGTTGCAAAGGGCAGTTAAAGCCCAAAACACGAATAACAGCAATTTCAAAAGGAATGAAAATAAAATAGTTTTGTAGTTACCCTGGGACACGAGTCTTTGCATCAATCTCCAAATGAATTAATTTACCATCCGAACTTCTTCAGCATTCCAGAAGAAAGTCTGCTCTAAGCGTAGTTCTCAGGAATATAGAGAGTGACACAGAATGTGACAAGGCTAAAGTCTTGAATTACACGTGCAATTCGTTTTTGATAACTAGAGCAATGTCAAATAAAGTGCCTTGCTCAAGGACACAGCATGCTACCAAGAATGGAAATCACGATCTTAAGAGTGTGAGCCGAATACTCTATCCATTCAGACACGGATATTTATTAAGACCAACAGCATTGGTTATCCTGAAAATATTTTAACGTATTTTATGCAGACTTTCAAGGTCAGTGTACGAAGAGAGGAATAGAAAAATGAGTTTAATTTGAATGTAGGTCAAGTCTAATGAATGCCATTCAGAACAAGTCATCTATTGGAAAAGTACGTAGATAATAATCTACATATATACAAGTGTGTGTGTATGTGTGTATATATGTATACACACATACACACACACACACACACACACACATACATACATACATATATATATATATATGTGTGTGTGTGTGTTTGTGTGTGTGTATGTGTGTTTGTGTGTGTGTGTATGTCTGTGTGTGTGTGTGTAAAAGCATAATTTTAAGTGAATGAATAGCTTTACAATTTGCTTATTGCATTGTGAAATTCACTATATTTTATTGATTTGAAACTTTGAATGATGTTTCAAACCTATAAATATTTATTTACCCAAGAATTTCAATTCAATTTCACTATCTTTCTGTCTTTCTCCTCTCTGTCTCTCTCTCTCTCTCTCTATCTCTCTCTATCTCTCTCTCTCTCTCTCTCTCTCTCTATCTATCTCTATCTTTCTCCTCTCTCTCTCTCTATTTCTATCTACATAGATATTTTCAAATATATAAATGTATACGTACACATATATATGCATACACACACACAGATAGATAGATTGATCGATAAATAGACACAAAAAAGGAAGAAAGTAAGAAAGAAAGAAAGAAAGAAAGAAAGATAGATAGATAGATAGATAGATAGATAGATATATAGATAGATAGATAGATAGATAGATAGATAGATAGATAGATAGATAGATAGATGCCCTGGTTATTAAGCAGCATTTTTCATGTTTTCTACAAACATGATATCGTTTCTCTCTGTACATACATACATCTAATGCATTTATTTGTTATTAACATTCATTGAGTCTTGTTACCGGCTCCAAATATATATGTTTAAAAGTACAAAAGTCATGAAGCATAAATTTACATATTACACAGCAAATTATATATATTTGTGAGTGTGTGTCTTCCTGTGTACCTAATGTTGATCGAGTGGAAATCTTCTAACTGGAGTTTAAGAATAAATAAATACCGTCAATAGTATTCAAACACATGAAATCGTGTAAATGTGTTTTCCTAGGACATATAAGTTTTTTTTCCGTCGGTGTGCATATTTCCGATGTCATCATCTGTGTAAAATCTAATGGTAGCAAGTAAATATACCGCTTTATTTCAATAGAAACAATAAAAACACAAAATAATATAGAGTTCTTCATACGTTAGTGAAAGATCCGGCGGAAACGAAATGTGCTTCATAAAATTGCTCTGGTTGTTTCGTTTCGATTCTCCGTCATAGACAAATATGCACACATGTGTATTCAATTGATATAGACTATATCTATATCATTTTCCTTATGAATGTCATGAAAACACCTCACAGCATTGGCGTTGTTATCTCATTTTGAGATAACAACGCCAAGGGTGTGAGGGGTTTTCATGACATTTATAGGGAAAAAAAGATAGAGATATAGTCTTACAGCTGTTTCTGGAAAACGGCTATCAGACTATATCTAGTATGTAAGACAATATCTACACATCTTTCCTTATAAGTGTCTTGGAAACTCCTCACAACCTTGCTTTTGTTATCTCATTTTGTCTAATATATATATATATATATATATA
>NC_068985.1:90057972-90062030 GCF_001194135.2 Octopus bimaculoides
CACATGTGTATTCAATTGATATAGACTATATCTATATCATTTTCCTTATGAATGTCATGAAAACACCTCACAGCATTGGCGTTGTTATCTCATTTTGAGATAACAACGCCAAGGGTGTGAGGGGTTTTCATGACATTTATAGGGAAAAAAAGATAGAGATATAGTCTTACAGCTGTTTCTGGGAAGATCCAGTACTTCCCTTCATCGGAGACAGAAAAAATAAAGTAATCTATTATTATATCCATACTTTTAGTATGAAGTGGTAAAGAGTGTGATGTGCTGAAAAAAGAGAGAACAGTACTTGCAGTGTAGTTTCATTCCAGTGGTAAATATCCGTGTAGAAATCCGTGCAAAGTAATCCTTGTGTGGATAATCCGGAAATTTATGTTGGAGCGAAAGTTGATATTGCATAGATAGCAGAGATACATATATTCCATATTACGATGGGTTTTTGCTTGTTTACTTCAAGAATGGCCATGTCATGTGAAAAGTGAGCGGTAATTAGGTCAAGTCATGATAACCAGACATATAGAAACGACTCAAGTACCAGTAAATTCAATCTCACATCATATAATAATCCTCCACATAACCCTCACCTTGAAAAATTTGAAACGGACATGATTAATTTAATAAAAAACATTAAATTGTCTAAGTCCAATTCTAACTTACAAAAAAAGTTTTCACAAACCATAAAAAGAATTTCTAATTCCCCTAAGTTACATGTGCTTTCGGACAAAACAGGAAACTTATATCCCATTACAGTGGAGGAATACATCAAATTCATTAGAAACCAATTAAACAGGTCCTACAAGCTGGCATCAACATCCGCCTTAAATGAGGTCAACACCAGCCACTGCAGAATAATGAAGAAGCTAAAAGTGGACGACAGAGCAGAACCGTACTGCCCCACACCTCCACACTTCAACCTCAAGGATCACAAAAAGGACTTCCATACAAAACTTCGATTTGTTTAATATGCCCTACAAAATCCGACCTCAGAAGAATTAGTAAAAAACATTTTAGACAGGATAATACCAATCGTCAAGGAGAAACTACACGCAAATCTATCGTATCACACTGGGGAGGTCATCACATGGTTCCACACCCTGGAGAACAAACACTCCTTTTCGTTCCTCCAATTCGATATCAACAATTATTACTCATCTATATCTCCTCAGCTTTTAAATAGGGCCATTCTTTTCGCCAGGAATCTTACTAATATTACACCTTTAGAAATTAACATTATAATCAACGCTCGCAAAACTCTTATAGCTTTCGAAAACAAGCTCTGGTGCCGAGCTAATCAACATACTAATAGCTCTAACAAATTATTTGATGTAACCATGGGTTCTTCCGATTGAGCACAGGCCACGGATTTAGTTGGATTGTACATACTCCACCAATTAATATCACACTTCCCTAACATCCATGGTGGTCTATATAGGGATGACGCTTTACTTATTACCAAGACTACTAACAGATCTTCCATTGAGAGGACAAAAAAGGATCTACACAAATTTTTCGCAGGTATGAATCTATCAATAACATTTGAAAACGCATACAAAACGGCTAACTTCTTGGATGTTTCTCTGAACCTATCTAACTCGCAACACTCCTCCTAACATAAACCCAACCAGTACCTTAAATACCTCAATATTCAATCTAATCATCACATATCTACTTTCGATAACATAATCATAGGGATCTCTACCCGCTTATCTGATCTATCCTCTTCTGAAGAAATATTTAACAATCACGATCCATACTACAACCAAGCACTAGCGGCTAGTGGTTTCTCACAACAATTAAAATACACCCATAACACCAGACTTAAACACTTTATATCACAAATCGCACCCCAAAGACATAACATCAATCACAACCACAACCAACCACCCACGTATCCAATCAGACCCCACAATCACACCTATAACACTAGGGCCAAATCTAAGATGTTTAAATCAGCTAGCCCTACCATACGTATAGACAACTGCCCTCCACTTAAACACCTTAATTACAACATGCACAGAAACCCCCAAAAAGCGGTGGCCGCTCCATCCTGTGGTACACCACCATTCTCTCTTGACACTAGGAACCTAGCCAAATCTTTCTTTAAAATACTAGATTCTAACTTCCCATGACAACACAAATACCACTCTATATTCAACAGATCCACTTTAAAATTATCGTATTCCACCACTCTTAACTTTGAATCTATTATAGCAGCTTCTAACACACATAAACTCTCGCTCTATTACCAAAACCTAAGCAACCGTAACTATGGTAGCACTAGCACCCGACCCACACATACACCCAACACGGACATCAATATACGTTCTTCTAACACTAACGCTCGTACGCTGGAACAAAACCACAATGGATCCCAACCCATCAATATTCTAGACAATAACAATACCAATAATAACACTGATAGGACAAATAGCCATAACAATAATTCCACTGATCTAGATTCCTACACATCCCCTAATAACATAACCTCCAATAATATTAACTCAACCACAAGCATACGCAACCCTCTAACCTCCTACACTTGTAACTGTCGCTCCGGGACTATTTGTACGCTTCAAACACATTGCGTAAGATACAATGTAATATATAAATGCACCGTGAAAAATCTATTACACAACTCTACTGCCACGTACATCGGTGCAACTATAAACTTTAAACATCGCTACGCAGCCCATATGCACTCTTTTAGATACGACAAACACAGTAAATCTACAACATTAGCCAATCATATTCATCACATCAAAAACAAAAATACCAATACACCTTAAAATGGTCCATCTTAGATTCTGGAACTCCATACCAGGGCCAGCGCTTTAAATGCAAGCTTTGCCTAACGGAGGTGTTCCATATTTTAAAATACAATTCTCCCACTCTACTTAATCGATATAACGAAGCGTTTAGCAACTTCAACCACCGCTCTTTTCACACATTTAGGTTCTATCACAAGCAAAATTGCACAAACGATCACGCAACATAATCGCAAGACCCCCTACAGGCAACCTATTCAACCTGGCAAAAATATCCATCTTTCACAATCTTTTGAATAGGATTATTTCCTTTCGATCATCTCACGACGCATATACCACCAAATCTATTTCTTCTATTCTCAAATTCACAAGAACACCACCGACGCATACAGACTACGTCACTTCTCTCAATCCCTTTCCACCGTCTCTAAATAGGCTTGGCAGCATCCTAAAATATGATACTACTAACTACCTTTCCCACCCATCCCTTCCCTTTATCTCTGTCCTTGATTTATCACTCATTACCCCCACCACATATATACTACACACACGCATTCCATCCTACTCACTACACCTTTTAACACCATCCCCCTATTCCTCCTTCACTCTATATGCTCATCCCCTCTACCCTGTTAAGACCGACTGACTATAAATATATCGCTACCATCCTCCGCCGTATCTCTCCCCTATCCCCTTTCACATTCTGTCTTCATGACTTGACCTAATTACCGCTCACTTTTTACTTGACTTGGCAATTCTTCAAGTAAACAAGCAAAACTCCATCGCAATATGGAATATATGTACCTCTGCTATCTATGCTATATCATCTTTCGCTCCGACATAAATTTCCGGATTATCCACACAAGGATTACTTTGCACGAATTTCTACACGGATATTTACCACTGGAATGAAACTACGCTTCAAGTACTGTTCTCTCTTTTTTCAGCACATCACACTTTTTACCACTTCATACTAAAAATATCCGTCTATGGATAAAATAATAGATTACTTTATTTTTTCTGTCTCCGATGAAGGGAAGTACTGGATCTTCCCAGAAACAGCTGTAAGACTCTATCCATAAAATACTTCTCCAACCTTACCTTTGCTCTCTTTATCGTTTTGTTTTTACATATTTACATATACACACGCTAATACACGACTTATAATACCCAATCCTGTTCATACAACGACTGGGGCAAACTAGTCGGTATACAGCGCTTACTCGGTATTACCTATATCCTCCTGGGTTTGGTTAAATCCAATACCCTCGTCAACCTTAT
>NC_068985.1:90062193-90079417 GCF_001194135.2 Octopus bimaculoides
TATATATATATATATATATATATATATATATAAATACATATATATACAAATACGCACACACACACACATACACACACATACACACACACACACACACATATGCTCTGTATAGTGTGCGGTGGAAGCCTTCTAAGGTAAAGAAATCACTGACCTCAGATATCCAGTAAATTGCTGTTATTCATGATGGAAGCTTTAGAATTTCACCCTGACGGAAGATTGGGCGTTGGAGCCCCTGAAGCAGTTCTACATTGTGCACGACCTTGTTGTAGCAACTCATTCGACGTCGCTGGTACAAAATTCTAGCGATCGTACTGTTCCTTTGAAACTATCAGTGAATTGGAGAGGTGGACCCGCTCCATGGGAAGCATTCTGTTCTCTATACCAAACCTCCCAAGTTTGCATCGTATCGAATAGCATATGAGGGATGGCATGAATGCAGCAGAGGGGAGACAAATCGACAAAAAACGAGCATTACAACTCAAACAGAAATGGGACAGCCCAGACGTGTGTCTTCCGTGACAAATAATGCTATTCAAGTGTAGTACTGTTCAGTCGCACAACATTTTGTTCCGGTGAGGCAGGCAATTAGGACTTCCCCTCTGTTAATTAATGACAACCAACGGTCAATTCCTTGTGATCGATACTTTCGTTGAACATTTTCAAAACTTCTTAATCATTTCCTTGTGTTTTTATGCAGAATATATATTAAAAATAGACTTTGTATCATCTAACGTTGACATTTGCTAGTTCACTAAGACAATGAATATTATTTCGAAACATTACATGAAATGTGTTGGGACTAAATTATAATGTAAATTGAAAGCTGTATGCAATATATTCGATAATATCTAGTTTCGTGATGTTTTACTCAAAGTAAACCAAAGTCTCTATTATTATACACTGACCTTTCTTAATATCAATCTTACATATTTTCTATCGTAAAATGCTGCTGCACTTATTGGTACTTTTTTTTTTATTATTAAGACGAGTGCACAGAGGTGAATTAATATCATGAGATAGAGATAACCTATTTTGAGCACTTTGGTAACAGCAAAAGAAATTAGTAGAGCAAAATTATTGTTAATGTATTAATGGAAATATCTTTGAGAATTCTTCCCTAGCAAAAGCTACAAGACGTGTCGCAAGTGCTAATGCAATTTGGAATGCAGATTTATGCATAATAGAGAGCAAACTGCGACACAATACAGAGAGGAAATTACATTTCATAACAGCTGTTCAACTCAGTTTTCCCACCGCTTCTCTTTTACAGACGTTCATATGCACGAGCACGCGTGCGCGCAAACACGCATATGCACATATACACACACACATGCACACACGCAAACACACAACAAAATGTACATAGATAGACAGATTAATAGTTCCATACTTATATCTATATATGTATATATAGTTTGTTCGCTAGATTAGGACGGTTTAAATGGTAGGGATTTCAAGACACATGTAATAAACGTAAAATGCTACACTCAACGAAAGAAATTCTTGTTTCCACTCATGTATAATTGTTAACGAATAGACATGCAAATTTCACCCATCTTACACACACACACACACACACACACACACACACGCGCGCGCGCATGAGTTAAGATACATAGAATATATGTGTTTGCTATTTGCAAAATGAAAATTGTTTCGCAATTCTGTTCCAAAATTAGTTCCTTAGCCTAAACCATTCTACGTATCACCATTATTAAAATTCTATATTCAAGACACAACAATTGCCTCACTTCCACAAAATACGATTCTCAAATAAAGAGCGTCTAGTTTGAATAGTAAGTTAATCAGTTTATTTGTAATAATACTGATAGGACATATTCAAGGATTCAGGAACTTTGTGAGATTTTCGCCGGTAATATCATATAATTGAAACCGGCAGACAAGATAAGTCTAGCAATAATAAAATTTTATATTAATAATCCTGAAGATTAATATAGAAATCCATCAGGAATATTTTCAAACGATTTACCACTTGAGTAAGCATATTTCAAATATAACAGCTTGGTTACATAAATATATATGTAGATATATCTAGATAATAGCTAGCCTGTAAATAGATTCATCACAACTATATAAAACAAAAGTAGAGAAAAGAAAAAAAGTTCCATCACAGATTCGTCTATCTAAAACGAAACGAATTCTCGTGAAATGGAAAGTAATTTAGTCAATATCAGCCTCGATATAGAATTAACTGTATTTAAATAATACGCCAAACTTTCACCGATATATTCACATTTCAGGTACTATTAATTCATGTATGCATATATGTATATATATATATATATATTTATATATGTTCGTGTATGTGTGTGCGTCCGTATAAATATATGCACATATCTATATGCTTGTGTATGTGTGTATGTGTATATGTAAGTATCATATACATACGTATCAACACATATAACAAGTACGTATACACATATGTATTTATTAACTGTTATTTTTTACTTGTCTGAGTGATTCGACTGCGGCCATGCTGCAGCAACGCTTTGACGAATTTCTAGTCGAAAATATCGATTCTAGTTCATATTATTCTTAAAGATTGTTACCTACTCTATCAATAACTCATTACGAACCGCTATGTTACGGGGTTGTAAACACACCAGCACCGGTTGTCAAGCCGTCGCGTGGAGGCAAACACGCAGACAGACAGCCTCCCCCCATACATATATGACGGGCATCTTTTAGTTTCCGCCTAACAAATCCATTCCGAAGGCATTGGTTGGCCCGAAGCTATACTGGAAGTCACATGCAGCAGGGTAAAAGACCGAAACATGTATTTGGGAAGAAAGCTCCTTACTACAAAGCCATTACTGCGCCAATACATACATACATACATACATACATACATACGTATATATATACATATATATATATATATATATATATATATATATATACATATATATATATATATATATATATATATAAATTTCAAATATATAAATCCATAAGCATTACCATTTGTATTATACCCCTACACTTGTTATAGGAAATATGACTTAATCTTTACTCGCTTCCTGAACACTTTATCTTAATTTCAGCGCTATATATTGAATGCCATTCTTTTCTGCCATATGTCTAAGATAACCTTCTCTATATACCTTATATATATTATTTTATTTGTAAATATATGCTTAAGTAGTATATATGTAAATAATTTTTTCTTAAGCCAGCTTTCCTGAGTATGTTACTCCATATATATCTAAGCATTTATTTATAAGCATTTATCCGTGAGTGTTGATTCATATACATACAAATATTCGTACAAGTAGGTGTATCTATATACTACTCATGACAAACTATCCCACAAAATTACTCTCCTTTCTTTTATCTTTATCCTAGCCTGAATAATTCTCATCATATTTGTAATCATATTTGTACTTAATTTTAAATCTTTACAACCTTATGCAATTATAATACCGTATCGGTTCAATAATTTCCTGTAAGCTCTACTTCTATCCTTCCTTGAATACCTCTTGTTTCTCTCTGTAGCTGATATTAATCTCAACCCAATTTCAATGCCTAAATATCTGTATTACACGGTTACTTCCCTTCAGCTATAGTCTATAATTATGAACGTATTTTCATTAATTTCCTTTCACCTTTTCTTTTCTCGTTCAGACAATTACTTGTCAATTGGAAATGTAGCTTAGATCTATTCCTAACAGAATAACATATCCCTGACGTCGAGTATTATATACCATCCCTGAACCTTATATTTAATGCCTAAATATTTCTCTGCATTATACTATTATAATATTATATTATAATATTATAATTCGTTACGCAGTTAACTCCCTTAGCTATAGTCCATACATGTATATGATCCCATTCATTTTACATTTTTTCCTTTTCTCGTTCAGACAATTATTTGTAAATCGATATGAATCTCAGATTTATTCATAACATATTAACATATCCCTAACCACAGTTCTTATTAACTAACTGTTTAGTATGCAAAACCCCTTAGACAATCCATTTCTCGAATATATTCTTTTAATTCCTTTTATTTGTTTTGTATTTTATTGATAGATTTAACGGACCTGAACAACGCCATTCTTTTCAAACATAAGCGGACCAATTAAATCGTAGGATTAACCTACTCACCCTACTCAATATAGTGTATTAGGATGATTACATAGTCGTTAGCTTCTAACTTTTAACCCCTCTCATATGGATCATCCCATTAACACCAATCCACTACGTTATACCCTTGCTATACCACCAGTAAATTGAAATAATGGAGATTACTTATGGAAGTGACTTTTTTCTATAAGATGTAATCTCGTAACCTATGATTTTTTTTTACTATTCCCTGGTATGATGTGGTATACTGGTATGATGTGTAAACCTTAACAAGGTGGGCCCCCAAAGTAGAAACTGCTGTAAGTGTATAGTATTATTCACACATTAAAATTGAGCAAGTCTTCAACCATTTGACAATCTTCGTAAATATTACATAGAATTATGAGCGTGGATTACATAGGACATATATATGGAGATTGCACGTGAGTCTGTGTGTACATTCATAAGACATATGTTACATGTTGGCACTCAAACTGTATTTGAATTTATTATTATTTCACATATAGAGTTTTCTAAGAATGAAAAAAACTGAAGATATTTAAAGGCGCGAGGTTTCCTAATGGCCAAGGCAAAGATAATTATGAACTGGAGATTCGTATGACGTAACTGCATTTCTTTTAATATTTGGCGTGCATTTCACGCATCATCTTTTTCTAAATAAAATGTGTTTAATTATTTTACACATACTTTATCAAATGTAATCAGCATTAAAATTAATAATGTTTTCAAACATTCGATTTTGTTTTAATTATACAAAATGAATACAGATTTTTGTTAACAAAAATTTCTGTACACAGCAGCGTTTTACATTACAATACCCATTAGAGTATATGACATTTCGGGAGAAAAAAAAGGATATTCAATGAAAAGAAAGCACGCGTTCATATTTATGTGGCTATTTTCTTCGACTATAAATATGTTACCTGGAAACCATATCAAAAAGTGAGCAAATGTTGCGAAATTTCATAATAAACTCTCCCTAAAATTGTTAATCACTGATAATATCAAATTATCGAATCCAAATGGAATTTTCCTTTAAGACTCATACAATTGCAATGAATGGCATCACTATTCAATCGTTATTTATTGTTGATATCCCACAAGACAGGTAGTATTTGCTGATCTCAAATAACGTGCCAATTCAATTAACCATTATAAAACCTAGAATTTATCAATCTATCAAAACTACTGACTAACCAAAGCGATATCTTCATGTGAATAATATATTCTGGCCAAGGCATGGTGTGCAATCTCTTATAAACATAGATAACTTAACTTATTTTATCCTTTTCTCCTTCGTCTGATTTAAGGAAGAATTATAGTTTAGCTTTAAAAGGACAAGTTTAATTATATAATTGTATGTTATTCCTAGAAATGTATACCTTACGCCATGATGCATTCAATCAGGCCAATATCACTTAGACAAATCATGCAGTGCATTTTTCAATATGTAATTGTATTAAAGGTAATGTGTTCACCGAGTCCATTTAGTATTTGTATACACCGTATATATTTTCTGTGCAGTGTATCCTGCAGCTAATACATAATCATATAACCACCCACCTATCCATACACCCGTCGTCCATCCATTCATAAATACATATTAATGTTTGTTTTTTTTTCTGTTCATGTATAAGCAGAGATTTACATTAGTCTCATGGGTTAGTCAGCATTTTACATTAATCTCATAAGTAACTATAATATTGTACTAATGTGTTATTCTTACACAAGAATGAAGTGTATAATGAATTATTATTGTCATATACATACATACATACATACATATATACATACGTACATACACACACACACACGGGCATACATATGTTTGTATTTTTGTACAGACTCTGTGTCTATAGATATGATTTTTTGCTATGTTGGGGTACATTCAGAAAATTCAGAGAACTTCATACTTTTGTATTGACTATTTACGTCGTCAATAATATAAATGTTTCCTCTTTACACATGTAGAATATAAACATTCCTTGATATAAACATGGCATGAAGTTACATCACAACATTTTGATACATACACGTATCTCTCATTTTCTTTTCGTTTCTACTTTTCGTTTTGTTTATTTAAGTTCCAGGCGATTCTCTCATTTTTTATTCCATAGCCGAAAGTTTTTGTATTCTCCTTATTAATTTATTTATATGTTCCACTTATTGATTTTTCAGTGATACTAATTTATCTTTACTTGCTTTTTATTTTATGTTGTTATTATCAATTGTCATTTCATTTAAATTTTAATATCGATCTCTCCCAAGATTTTACATCAGGTAAGGCTGTTTTTCTTTCCTACGTTTATACCCGGTTATGCAAGTATGTATGATCTAACTTGCCCAGATTTTAATTTTAATTCAACTCACTTCATTGGTTCGAGACATTTTTCCGTTATGCTCAATCGTTTTCATCCAACAGCTTCCATTTATTTCGAAAAGTAATTACCCACTCAGTTTAAAATGTATAGTTGTGATGACGAATAACTTTAAATCATTTTACACGTTGTCGTCCATCTGAAGTAACCCAAACATTGTTTTTTGTCACAACGTTTTATAACCATCTGCTTTGTACATACATACATACATGCATACATGCATACATAATGCATACATACACACATTTATACATACATACATACATACATACAGGTATAAAAATACCTTGTGGATGTTGCGATTCCAATGAAAGAGCCATGGATTTAGGTTTCTCTATTGGGAAGAAGTCTAGAAATAAAACTGAACAATATCATACATCCATTCCTACAAGCACAAATACACCCAAGCACACACAGTCGTACAGCACACACGCTCATACACAAACATACACCCACGAAGGCACACACACATCCTTGCGTGTGTAAACGTTTGTTGTATTTTTCTTTTTTGCTTTTATGTTTCGGTAAGCTTGCTTTGTCTCAAGAAATAAAATATTCTGAAAACATTTTTCCATATTTCGCTGCTTTTATTGATAATAAAATGCTTAGTAAGATTGAAGATTCTACATTTAGTGTTATTAAATTTAAATGTAACATGTGATTAAATTTCCGTTAAATTTTACTCCAAATGTTTGCAATAATTTTACTCCTGTAAATAAGTTTGAAAACAATAATATTTAACACATTTGAACTTGCTTAAATTCGGTTTCTAAATATAATATAATATTTTGTTATATAAAATTACCTAGACTTCGACATTTCAATATTATGATGTACATTGAATTCCCGGATTCGGAAAGCAGAAACTAAATTCGAATACATATAGAATATATTGTAAAATTGGCATTTATATTGCCATAATGATTCTGCGTCCGTTTTCATAATGTTATTTATACTTAATATTAGAACGACGCAATTGTTTCATACAGCATACTACACCGAATTGAGAAAAATAATAAATTTAGAACTTATAAGATAAATCAATATTTATGTAAATGAAGTCGAATTATGAAGATTATAAAATGTTTCTTATCTGTCTTAAAACATAGTAGTGAATAAATAAATAGGTAAATAACTGAAGGAATTAATAATGCAGTGTAGACATGGATGTTTAATGCTATTGGAAATCAATTTGATATATAATTTATATATATTTTCCCACCTCTAATCATATTTGCATATACGAAACATTAGTGGAACATATTTAAAATGCATAAGAATATTAACTAATGTGAAATTTCGGTTTATGTTATCATTAATGAGATAACCTTTTCATATCAAAATGTGTGATGCATTATTTTATAAATATAACAGAAATAATATTTATAAGAGAATGGCGTATTTTTCTGTTATATTCCAACATCTATCAGAGGGTAATCTTTTGCAAACGACAATTTCGAGAAGTGTGAGATAAACACACACAAACAACCACACACACATACACATACACACAAACACACACACACACACACGTAAACACATACTGATGCACACACACATACGCATAAATATTTGGAAGCATACACACACTGATATATAACCATATTTGTTCATGATTATGTATGTATATGCATATATATATATATATATATATATATATATATATGCATACACACAGAGTAGAATCGGATACGAATATGTATTACTGAGTTGAAAGAAACGGAAATACAGGCCTAAAAATCATCCGAATCTCACACACATGCATATAACTGCGCGCACGTGTGTATGCCTATGTGTATGTTTGCTTGTGATTTCTAAAGTTAAATCAGTGATGCATAATGTAAATTTTATCTAAATGAATATTGTATATTTCTCAATTTGAGTTTGATGATAAATTACTGTATTCATTTGGCCTGGAGCTATTAAAATTATACTAAATTAATGCATAACATTTCTTAAAAAATGCAGCAGAATTAATTCGAATATATATGACTTTTTTCATCTTGCAGTGATATAGAGTTTTGAATGCAAATTATATTAATATCATCTAAGCAATACTCATTGTGATGTATAAAGAAGACATATATAATATATTTAATAGTTTCACTTACATTTGAAAGTCTATCACTCATAAAGGAAACGCTGTGGAATATAAATGAACATATATGTAGAAAATCGTACATATACGCGACACACGAACAAATATATATAGAGACATACATAGAGATTCACGCGCACACACAAAGAGGTGCAGACGCATAAATACATACACTGTGAGATGAGCTTATGATTTAATTTGTGTTAAATCTATACACAATTGTTGCTGTATATTTCAGGGTTAGTTGACGAACAGACAAATGAGCCCCGAATGAAAATTGACGGTATTTTGAAGACTGAAACCTGGGAAGTGGTAGTGCATTGTGAAAGTGCAAATTTGACTACGATTCAGGAAGTAAAAATAGAATATAGAAGAATAAAGAGGAGATGTCTGAGAAAGAACTGAGAAGGAATCTTCTGAAAATATATTATTGGAGACCAGAAGTTTGAATGCAAACTGAAAGAAGTGTGAAGGTGCATGCATGGCTCCGGGGTAAGAAAGTTGATTCCAAGCCATATCTTTCCGAATTTAGTCACACTGGAGAGCAGGCAGCTTGGCGTTTGTCTTCTACTACAGCCATGTTCCGTTCAATGAACCGTCAGTGAATTTGGTAATCGGCAACTGTCAGAAGTCATTCGCGCCATCGTGTGTGTCTATTCTTTCTTTTTCTTCTTATTCTTTTGATTTGTTTCGCACATTTGACTGCGGTCATGCTGGAACACCAAATTAGAGAGGTTTTAGTCGAAGAAATCGATCCCAGGACTTATCCTTTGAAAGCCTAGTACTTATATAATAGGTCATGTTGACGAACCGCTAAGTTTTGAGATCCATCTGATTATCAGAAACATTTATTATAGCAGAGAAGAGAAGTTTCATACTACTGCTAATCTGCTCATGCATGCGATTGGTATATCAATATTCAAATATGTCATAGATTTCTTGCTTTAATACGCATGACCACTTGCTTAAACATTTAATTACGTACTAACCAGATGATATGTAAGTTTAAATCATCGTTACTCTCTTTTTCACCAGCTGGACATATGAATACGACTTATATCACTTTGTTTCCGCAAAGTTTCATTCCCCTTCCTATAATCCATGTGGTTTCTATCTCATATGACGTATATGATAACTAATTTACGATGTCCGTTGTTGACTAGGTCATCATTAATGTTCATACAGGTTTAAATGTTTACTTGAAGATAGTGAAATTATGCTATGATGTAATCTATCAATACATCAATAAAATTCTACCGAAACAGCTGTAGTATATGTTCAAACCAATTTGCGTTCTTCATTATGTATACATTTATTTGCGTGTTTGTGTGTGTATTAATATATATGTACGTATGTATATATATGTTTGTATGCATGTTTTTTTATGTTTGTTTGCAGCATCACATGCATGTTTATATGTATGTTATCAATGGTATGCATACGAATTCCCACTTTTACAGTTACGCATTCCTTTTAGCTACTATTATACATTAACGAGGGTAAAATTCTCGGTGCACTCGATATTCGAATGTTAATCATACGAAATGTGTGAATATTTTTGTATTATTTCCTTTCATCTGATACGATACAATATTTAATAGCCATAATTCTGGAAAACAATTAAAAACATCTTTCTCTTTCAAATGTTTACAACATTTCTGAAATTGGACAATGGCTTTGAGTATGAATACATATATTTTTTTTGTTTTTTGTTTTGTGTGCGCCAAAACATTAAATATACATTTGCAATTAGAAACATATAAAGGAAAACAAATTTCATTGCTCATTGTTTTACTAGTTATCTTGCGCTACCAGATTTCATATAATAGGTTAGGACGTAATTATAATTTTATCGGCATATGGCAGCCATTATCTGTGAAATATTTATTATTATATTCAACTACTGAATATATTAGAAGTGGTTTGACTTTTCAAATCAATGAATCATTGATGTATGTGGTTTTTATAATATTATTTCACCTCATTGCTGCCCTCCCTGAGATTAATCATGTATAACATACAATGTATATCATCGTTCACACGCGCATTGGATTTCTTAGTGTCCATTATCCAATGTAAACCTCCCTTTGTAAAACGACTGGCAAATATATACACTAGATGTGACTAATGCTTTTAGTCGATTGATTACTAGGAACGAGAACGAGAATATCACCTGCGTTCTCCTTGGATGCAAAACCAAATCAGCATTACCCCAGTAATTTAAACTTCAGAAACGTTTCTTTGGTAATTGTTACTCATAAGGGACAGCTATATCTTTATTGGATATGGCAATGACTGCAGCAGTATGAGCAGTACGACGCTTTGGTTTAACGAATGATTTCTCATTGAACATATTTGTATATTCAGGTAGCAAACCGGTAGATGTATTACAAGGATGTTGATGTCTGTTCAGTTTAAATTTACGCATATGCATCACCTGCATCGGCTGATTTGGGAAAGTCTCTTTCACTATAATTTACCAGAGCATAGCGCAGTCACTGTTTCTGGAACCAGTTTGTTTTTCACTCCTTACAAGTAAACAGGATACTTGTAAATCTGACTGGTGCATGAAAGGGGATTCCACTTCATTCTGCAGCAATAGAAAATACACAAAAGAAAAAAATCGCTGAACTTATACGAAATTTGAAATGTTACGCTGAAATGTTACGCCTCTAATGAGTAGGAAAATAAAAAAAAAGAAAAGTTCATACGATAGCATTAAAGTATAACATTATCACTAACTTCTTACCCATGGTTAGCACAGATCAAACAGGCTGAATATGTAAATATTTCATTTCATAAAACGTGGTTGAAGTGTGGAACGAAAGAAACACGAGCAATCGCCACGGGCGCCTGTGTAAGAAAAGAAATGGGGATGAGAGAGATGATGAGGACCACTGGTCACGTGTCAGTAGTAAGCGTGTGAAAAGTTGTTGGGGCAGAAAGAGACACAGAAATCAGGGAGAGAGGAGATTTTAAGACAGAAACAGTAAGCAGCACGGATGAACGTGTTTGATGGAGAGAGAGAGAGAGAGAGAGAGAGAGAGAGAGAGAGAGAGAGAGAGAGAGAGAGAAAGACAGAGAAAGAGAGAGAAAGAGAGATAGAGGGGGGAAGTCAGACAAACAGAGTGAATGGGACAAAAAAGGAAAAGAAAAGCGTACCGTTTTTATTTTATTTGCACTAAGTGAATTCATATTTTCATTCCACAGTTAATTCTCTCCTTTCGTTTGTATATTGCATATTTATTTCATAATTGCACGTTCACTTTCTGTTATGTTTCATTCCTTCCTTGATGGCTCGCCATTTCCTGGCGGCTTATAGTCACAGGCGCCACCAAAGAGGACCATTATTATGAATAAAGGCGCGCGCACACACGTATATATTTGAAATCTCCGATCATCTATGGTTGTATGCGCGAACGCTTGTATGTCTTTATCGATATTGTAATTATTATATTTCATAATACCAACATATACATAATATACGCATACATAACATACACACACACGTAGATACATACAGATGTAGATATACATGTGTGTTCGTGTATGTATGTATGTATATGTACAAATATATGTATATATATATAAACGTGTGTGTGTACATATATGCACGTGCGTGTGAAGTATTAAATATAAATGTGAATACGCATGTGAATGCATATAAACAGCCACATACATATAGACACTGAGATATCTAACCAAATTTAAAGGAAGTATTTAGCATTTGTATCTTTGGTTCCATTTCGTTTTCAATCTTCATATTTCCTTATCTGATATAGCACATACCATTTCTAAGATCATAAAAAAAATATTTCGTTTTTCATGTAAAGTATTTTGTTTTTATGTTTTCGTTTAGTCTAAAATTATTCTGTTTCTTTTGTTCATACGATGCATTGAATTTTTATCGATTCCTATTGATGAAATTGTGATAAGGAGCGATTGTGGTGAAAAGAAATGTCAGAAAACTGAATAATATTTTTTTTGTTTTTTTATTCTTTTTTAATATTTCTAAGATTTGATACAAGACAGAATTAAGGCCATTTACGTATTAGTAAAAAAAAAAAATTAAAAATGAGAATTTAAAACTTACGTGTTGTTGTGTTTCATAACAACGAACCCGATTAGAGGTGGTAACGCTGCTGCTGCTACTGATGATGATGGCGATGACGACGACGACGACGACGACGATGATGATGATGATGATGATGATGATGATGATGGTTAGGAATAAAGCTTTTTTTGTTATAGTCATAACGAAAACGAATATTGTGGTAATGATTATATCGACACACGCTGTCACATTAACCATAATAACCTTTTCTTCGTTTGTTTCTTTTTCTTTCTCTGACATTCCGATATGTATAACACATACACACATACACATACAACTAGTGTGATGGTCAGTTATATCAATGTACTGATT
This sequence comes from Octopus bimaculoides, assembly GCF_001194135.2. Classification (NCBI taxonomy): domain Eukaryota; kingdom Metazoa; phylum Mollusca; class Cephalopoda; order Octopoda; family Octopodidae; genus Octopus; species Octopus bimaculoides. The sequence continues at coordinate 90,075,206 of NC_068985.1, forward strand.
GACTTGTCCAGTCCTGATACCTAAATTAATTATGTATAACGTAAAGTAATATAATATGTTATTATATATCACCTAATACCGAACTTGATTTTCTACCGATTTTGGAATAAGTTGAACTAAAATCAATATATTTATATAGTTTTTCAGTCGGCGAATTTGATGAGAACATGGCTTAATCGTACATAATTTACACTTGTGTTACATAATATTACAGCAGTTATTCTTTCACAAAGAGCATGTAAGTCTATCTAAAATTATGCTTCCATTTCTCTCAACATGGCGTGCAGCGTATCATTTTGTTTAGAAAATATATTCAGGGTTGGAATGTAATATCACACAACTGCTTGAATTTAATATCACACAACTGAAAATATAAATTGTAATTAGTTTGACGTATTGGTTAAATGTGTTACTGTACTGAACATATCATACTGCAGTTTAACTCTTTAAGCGTCATTGCAATGTTATTGACTTATTATGGCTTTAAACTGGATCCAGCGACAGTGTTCGTATTAGCTTATACGTTTTAACTGACATTGCCATCAGGTCAGCTCTAATCGAGAACAGTAGCAACTTCACTGGTTGCATGGTAAACAACGATTACCATAAACTTGGCAGTAGTTTGTATTTAGATTGTTTTATGAATATAACTCAATTAAAGGACCAGCCCTAAAAGATAAGGGAAGCTGGAGAGGTAATGCGTTCAAAATACTCTCAGCGATTTATCAAAAGTATTAACAATGAAATCAGAACAGGTTTAGTCTCCCTCATCTGACGTCCTAATTTCATGTCCACTGTTGTTTCTAAATAACAATAGCAGAATTGAAGTAATGAACTTCATGTAGCATGAAATTTCCTTTATTTTTAGCATGTCTAACACAGATATCTACACCGATATTTGAAAAAAAAAGACCAAGTCAAATATGTGAGTATAAATTGGCCTAGGGAAACATGGACATCAATAGAGGGAGAATGACAAGCAGGAGATTTTGGTGGTGATGTAGGAGGAAATATCATGAGATTGGACGAACAGCATGTACACTATTAGTGTAGATATATTTAATCTGTACTGGGTAGCACAAAGCCTCAGGGGATAACATGGTGTAGCGTACTTTCCTATGCATTACGACTGAATAGATTTAAGTTTAATTATGAAACCTTAACAATCATAGTATACAGACACTGTATAAGCTGACCTCATGTAAATTGAAATGACAATAACTTAAAGAGATATGAAGAATTTGTAAATTGATAGATAGATGATTATCATCATGAAACAATGGACTTCCGAGTTGGTACATGAATCCATCTCTTCAAGATTCTTATAGGTTCCAGTTATATTACCTCCAAGGTAAACAATCTGGAAACAATAAAAAAAACACAAAATTTGGCAGTAATCAAAACTGGCTGAAAAGATGCCTTTTGATTAAAACGTCATTGATATTAGCTGAGGACGCTCAAGCCAAGAACGAAATTATAAAGGCATTAGAAACATATGGTTTGTTATAGATTAATATCATATTTAGCGAAAAAAAGAACGAATCTGTTGGTTGTTGTCCTTGGGGCGCAATATATGAACCTATTACATAGATTCAGGAAGCATGAAATTGAAGCAAGAGCAGAAAAGGGTCCATAAGTCATTGGAAGAGAAACTCTAAATTTGATATCGTGGAAGCACAATGACATTGTGCGACACATCTCTCAAAGGATATTGGAGGTTTTAATAGCAATGGATTTAATAGAAAGAGACGCTGTTACTGTGATAACGACAAGGTTAAGATAACATGTGAGTGAGGTGCAAAGGTCAAGATATACACAGAGAAAAGAAGACTAGAAGCAAAGAATATCAGCATAAAAATGCTTTTGAAAACGATGACAACAGAAAAATGAGCAACGATCACAACGCAGTCTTCCTGAAGATTCTCTATGAAAGTTGTTTACTTCCATAGAGAATTGGAAACAATTTGTAGCTTTGCTCATCCTAGTATCAAGAAGACCAATAATCGATTTATTAATGTTTAACTACTTAAAAAATGGGCTTAGAAATATATACACTTGAAGATGTCTACATGAAGAAGAGCACCAGCAAAAAACCTCAAAACGTTATAGAATATACGATCTGCACACGCCAGAAGGCTGTATACAGATGTAGAGCCAACTGCAGCTGTACACAACAAAAGTCTTAAGTGTGCAAAGAAACAGAAAAAAAGCTTTGCAAAACTGTGCACAACCACTACTAATTAAGCACTGGTGCCATTTTCCGCAACTCAAGAGCAACAGACGAACCCATTTCTGAAAGATATTTTGCATACATAAAACTGGGAGAAAAAGAAAATTCTAAAACACTTAGTAGATGCTTAGATACACACAAAAACGTATATTGTGTTTCTGAGAGAGAAGAAATAATGAATTTAAGCTGGAAATGCCGTGTACTTTTAAAATCATGTGAAGCATTTAACACTGTCCCCATATAGGCACTCGGTGGGTAACACATTGCCATTAGATATCAGGCAAAATGATGTGATTAAACAGTTGAAAGCAATTTGAAGACACCTGTAATTCCAGCTTCAGAGAGCTTTGAATGCCTTAGCAAATCAATTGTTTATCATTTGTTTGGGTACAAGAAATGACGTTCTTAAAGTCCGTGAAAAATGGAGTCCGGTGAAGATAAACAAATGTCATGTTCTCAGATTTCACCTTGCATTGGCCAGTGGTGGGCATTTTTGCGTAAAGATTACCTGTTAAGTGAATTTGAATTCCCCTGACTAGAGTTTCCGTACTGTAGGCCTTCCGCCTATACATACATATATCGTGGCGCTCCGTCGCTTACGACGACGAGTTCCATTTGATCCGATCAGTGGAAAAGCCTGCTCGTAAAATTAACGTGCAAGTGGCTTAGCACGCCACAGAAATATGTAGCTTTAACGTAGTTCTCGGGAAGAATCAGCGTGACACAGAATGTGACAAGGCTAGCGCTTTGACATACCGGTACAAATGGAACAGGAAGAAAGAGTTAGAGAAAGTTTTGATGAAAGAGTACAACAGGATTCGCCATAACCTCCTGCAGGAGCTTTAGGTGTTTTTGCTCATTAAACACTCACAACGCGCGGTTTTACGACCGCAAGTTCACCGCCCTAACCGCTGAGCCATTGGGCCACTACATGCATACACACACACAAATTCGCACACATTCACACACAAACATACATATTATATAAAAGATCGTGGGTAAGACCAAAACGCTGCGAAGTAAATGCAGGGTATATCACGAGAAAACAAATATGTGAATTAATGTAGACTTCCTTTGTGTCCAATATTTCGGATCTACATGTATATGAGTGTGTGTAGAGTGGATATGCGCAGAAGGGAGTTGCTATAGCAACCAGCTAGCTTCTTGTAACTCCCTTCTATTGTTGATCTTGAGTTTCTTTTGGTGTATGAGGATGGCCTCTAAGATTCTAAGGTTGTCCCTGTTCCGCTGTGTTGATTTAACGTGCACTGTGAATTCCCAGGTCTGGTATTTCCGTAGATGTTTCTTCAGGGAAGTGTTTGCCTGCAGGTATTCCTTAATGAGTACATGTGGTTTACTTGTGCTTCCGATGTAGGATGCGCCACATTTGTCACAAATGATCATATATACGACATGGGCACTCTGGCACAATTCAGGGTCATTGATGGGGCAGTTCCACAATGTGTACTCCTCGGAATAGTGAGATGTGTTGTTCTTGGAAAGAGTTTTCCGCATGGACGGGCCGATATGCACTACCTGTATGCCGAATCCTTCCTTGCGGAATGCGTGTTGTATCACCGAAGATTTTTTTCTGTCGTCAAAGTGTTGTAGCTTAAGGAACCATTGCCGGACTTGGGAGTATGCTGGGTCTTCTGAGGATTATTGACCTCAGAATCTCTGAGGCCATCCTCCATACACCAAAAGAAACCCAATCCAACAATAGAAGGAAGGGAGTTACAGTAAGCTTGCTGGTTGCTATAGTAACACCCTTCTGCACATGACCACTCCACACATGCCCACACACACGCACATCGGCAACATTCGTCAATTTCTTTAAAATGGTTTGATAACCCCGAAATATTAAACGCAAGGTAAGTCTACATTAATTTACATGTTTGTTTTCTTGTGATTTACCTTGCATTTACTTCGCATTTTTTCGGCCTTACCCACGATCTTTTATACAAAATATTGTACACATCGTT
>NC_068985.1:90079506-90087006 GCF_001194135.2 Octopus bimaculoides
TGTGTGTGTGTGTGTGTGTGTGTGTGTGTGTGTGTGTGTGTGTGTGTTCAGTTTCTGTCTGCCAAACCCTCTAAGAATGTTTTTTGCTTGGACCGGGGTATAGCATGAGATACCTGATTAAATGCCTCATAGCGGCGCTAAATCCAATACGATATATCACGGAATAATTCTTCCTACTCACACAGACACCTTTGCGCTTTTGTACATTTCAGAACATTAATTCTTATTACGTAAGTTTGCAAATATATATACATATGTATTCAACTTATATATTTGCACAAGCAGATTAATATTTTCCCAAAATTGTGTACTATATGTGTTAGAATATGTAGCTTCTCAGATACTTGAGTATTAGTTCCTTGACCTAGCTGCTTTACAAAATATATACTTGAGGTACTTGAGGAAATTCTAGAATCTTAAAATATAATCACTTAACACAACAATAGATAAAGTGAAAATATTGATATACTTGAAAATTTATGAATTAGGAAAACATACTATTGGTCTTGTTGCTGTTGTTGTTGTTGTTGTTGTTGTTCTTCTTCGTCTTCTTCTTCTTCTTCTTCTTAATAATAATAATAATAATCATTAAAGTCATATGCATTTCACGGATATTTGTCCTTATCATCATTTTTGTTAACACAACGTTTCGGCTGATATACCCTCCAGCCTTCATGAGACGTCTTGGGGAAATTTCTAACCTGGCTTCTCATTCCTGAGGCATTTTTCGATATTATTATTATTATTATTATTATTTCAAACTCATTATTATTCAGGTCACTGCCTGGAATCGAACTCGGCATGTTGGTGTTAGTAGTTGCCCGCCCTCTAAACCACTACGCCATATGCCCGTGAATAATAATAATAATGATAATAATACCAGTTGAGCATGTCCCTTGGTGGCTGACAATCTGTGCATCTCTGATCATGAGCAGAAGTAGTGGGGGAGCATCATAGCCATATGTTGAGAGGAATTATTTGGGGTTTGAATAATTCACCTTTGGAAACATGGGTGTTTTGTTCATTATCCTTTAAACAAACCTTATTCAGGGACCTTTTGAGCGGGATGGGCTACTCGACCTGAAGAAAATTCTAACTGGGCCCCACCTGCGAGGTCATGCACTGTTTATCTTGATATGAGATCACCATGTCGCGCACATATGGTTGTGATGCATGTGCCTGGTGTACCGTTATTAGACGGGTAGTCATGATGGGTATATTGGGCTTTGTATATTTTACCCCAGTGTCACTTTGATGGCATGCACTGCTCTCTCACTCAATAATAATAATAATAATAATAATAATAATAATAATAACAACGAAATAATGATATGACACAGAATTGCTGATGTTTTAACGTCGTAGATATCATCTGGTTTTGAGGAGTCGAGGACAAAAATTCATTTATTTCAAGGTATCAACCGATGTTAATATGTGATTAAGTGATAAAAATTAATGATTTTAAATGGCCTAATATAAATGAGTACATTTAACTAAACAACTAATTACAACACTGCCATCATTCAGTATAATTGGTCAAGACATTAACAGCATTGCGAGTTAAGGAAACTATCGGGCAAAAGGCCATATCAAGTTTATAGTATATACTAAGATCTTATCAGATAATTTCGCTTGCTCTCAGGTTATAAATCCTATTATATTATTTATAGTAAGAATTATGATTTATTGTAAGTTGTATCCGTATGTAATGTTTTAAAAAACAAACAAGCCTTAGTAATGGTAGCGACGATCTTGGTGATTTCTTCAAAAATATCGAAACTAATGTCTTAAAACATGAAGAAGTATTAAATTATAATTTAGTAATGTCAACGTGTTATTTGGTATAATAAAATTATGTAATAAAATTATTTTTGATAATAATAATTGGAAAATATTTTCTGATGCTGAAAGGTCGGTTAAGTCATTAAGAAATAATTTAATTCTCTCTACAGCGAGAAACATTCCACAAATTAATTATTCCACCCACCTGTTTGAAAATATTACGAATGCTGTTCATAATGTGCATTAGGGCAATGTAGTGACAAGGAATATATTGAAATATGTAGCGTCGAGCTTAGGGTTTTGTGCAAAAGTTGAATGATAGATAATAAGTAATTAGTTCGAATAATGTAGTAGCTATTTCTCAAGTAGAAATAATTACGAAAAGAAGGAAACTATTTTGTGTATGCTGATTCCGGTAATGTTAATGTGAATAATTTAAAAGAATACTATTTGCTGCGCGTGGTTTTAGAGGGGAAAAGTTAATCGACAAGTGAAACGTGTTATTCCAAGACAGTTATTAACAATTCTGATTTGGAAAAACAGTGTTCTAGAAAAAATATCTAACAAACCCTCTCATATTCATGAGGAACTATATAAATACCGTAACATCTAATATCATCTTATGAAATCAGCGTCGTAACAAAAGGAAACAGAGGTTATTTATAAGTTTGGCTGCTGTAAAAGTGTAGTTGAGCGCTTGTTCTTCAATAAAGGGCTCTATTTACATATGTTTGAAACGCACACGTTTTTGTTGCACACTAAAGCACTTATTTCCTTACAACCATGCTGAAGTCCCCAGAAAAACTGTTTTCTGGGTTCATTCGGGTAAATAAAAAAAAAAAATGTTATATAAAATAAAGTGTCATAACTGACTCTCAAAAGTTACACATTGAAGATTTCGTTTCGAAAACTGTTTTGTTGCTTGAGGTGGAAACAATACAACACAATAAGTTTCGTTTGAACGTGGAAAGTATAAGTAATTAAACAAAATCGATGAATGGAGATAAGATCTCATTATGTTGATAATAATGTGTTGTTATAGACGATGATAAGAATAAATAATATTTTATTCAGTACACGAAGATAAGCATAATGCTGCTCTCTACGTTATGTAAGAGAAATTCTGTGTCTATTTGAATATGTATTTCGAAAGGACATGACGACGTGTAAGTGTCTGTTCACCGATAAACATTTTACTATGGGACTATACTATTGAACTGGATTGCCGAACTCACTGACTATTTCAACACTTTGTTATCAGCAAACAGAATTTGTAGTCAGAGCATTATTCTTGCCATGCGTTATGGAAATCTGATTCCAGACAAGTGAAACTTTTGCATTTCAGATGAAATAAAATTACTTTGCGTTATATGCCAGCAACATGTTTGTGATATGTCTCCGATAAACGATTAAATTTACCAAGCAGAGTCTTTATGTGAATGAATAGAAAGAAATTCCCACTAGAATACACAGAAATTTAGTCAAAGGTGAGATTATTTGCAAACAATATGAATGCCAATATAAATAGAAAATAGTTACCAACTATTGCTTAGCAAATGAAACAAACTTCAATGCATAATGTCATTCAAAGTTCTGTTTGAATTATTCAAGTTAGGCGAAGTCCAGCAATTCCAATACAGAATAGTACATTTCCTGACAAAGGTAATACGCGCATAAGTTGTAGTATGCAAGAGTTTACATACCAGAAATTTACATGGAATTATGTGACGTAAATGTAGAATGTTCATATGTTCTGGTAATATACAATGACGGAGGATGCATAAAATATTGATGGATTAGTTTGGCTATATTTTTGTCATATGATATGTAAAATAGAATAACTTAGAAGAGCTTTTGCGACCGTTCAAAACACTTTATGAGAATTATGAACACAAATCGCATTTGAACGATGCAATCTGTGGATTCACTAAACAAATAAACAAAACATCAAAACAAAAACATGAGATTGAATGTAATCTAGAGAAAATCAGCCGAAAACTAAAACGGTTTCTTGCCGTGATGATCAGAAATTCCAATAGATCAATGAGCGAGAGAATCATTCTTGATCATTTTCCATTTCCAATTTGAACCAAACATGCGTTATCTCATGTTGTTTCAAGTTATTCTTTGCAAAGGAATCCATTCTTAATGTTTTTACTTGCATCTAGGAAGGTTTGTCAGTAACATCGAACCTCAATTCATAAGGCTTACTTGGAGAAGTATCACCAAAAATATGATCGAGCAACTTTACTAAATGCTTAGAAAAGTTTTGGAAAAAAATTATATCCTGTCATAACTATTCTTTTGATGCCCCTCTGGAATAGAATTCTAGTGGGTAGAAGATATTGTATCACACTATTATCTTATAAAGTCTCTAAGAATGAAATATTAGTCATGACACTTTTCGCGTATTTCCTAACAATATTGGAGCCCGCCATGGAGCCAACAGATGAAAAACAAGATGAATGTATTTTGTTTGTGTCTCAGCATCAAGATGATGGTTTGTTATATTTTCGAAAGTTGTTATATGTTCTTGATAGGTTTTCTTAAGCGATTATTGGTATTATGGTCTTATTCCAAGTGGAAATGTTATTAGATAAAATGTGATTCCTTAACGACTGGGAATCGGAAAATTAAGGGAGACGGCTAACAATTACGAAAAAGGGAAACTTGCGACATTCCATTGTTGAAAATGGCGATAACACTGAGAATTATACAGATACATTTCTATGCCTTTTAATTTGTCTATAATTTATGACTTTCAAAAACATTTCTCCTTTAGGGTCACTTTTTACAATCGCGGTGTAATTAATAACTTATGGAACAAATTACAAAGCACCGCACATCATGTCTGTAGTGCTAAAACTCCAACGTCAGATAACTTCAAGAGAAGCGTGTGAATATCGCGAAGGAATTAAATTAGACTATAAGCGCAGTGTGGTTGCATGGTAAGAGGTTTGTTTCCCAACCACATAATACTGGGCCCAGACTCACTGCATAGCACCTTAGGCAAATGTCTTCTACAGAAACCCTGAGGCAGACCAAGGTCTTGTCAGTGCAGTTGGTAGATGGAAACTGAAATAAGTCTGTCGTATATGTGTGTGTGCGTGAGCGCACGTGTGTACGTGTGCGTGCGTGTGTATACATTTATTTTTTCACATGTTTCAGCCCGAATGATGTGGCCATGCTGGAACACCACCCGTGTAATCACCTTTTGAATGGTCAATTTTATCTTAATTGCTTTTGATGAAGGAGGGATTCCAACAACGCTTCCATGTTTAAAGTCTTTTTCCTTGACGTTGTTTCATGTGGGACCTTGGCTAGCATGCGGTCAAAATGTAACGTGAAAAGATCTATCCCTACTCCATGAAGATCCCTCGGATGTCTTCCATGGCGTTAAATAGCTGTAGGCCATTGAATCCCAAGCTGTCGCAGTACAAGATCTTCACTATAGATGGAATAGATGTAATTTTGAAACAAAAGGGTGACGTCCAGTCCGGGGGTTGTTATAAATATCGATACCAAAGTTTGGTGCCAGCCCTCCTCCGATTTTTCATGCATCTATCACTGCATACGTGTCACGTCTTCGCTACAGGGACTAGAGTCGTAGCTCTTTGAGTCTCTCCCAGTAGCTCAGCTGTTCCATCGATGCAATCTTCCTAATGTAACACTGTTGATCTGCCTCCAGTTCCGCTATTAAGTCGACACTCTAGGTTGATCACATTTGACAGCAGTATTTCAGACGGCTGAGAATAAATATCCTACATAGAACCAGAATAGCTTCCCGGTCCCTTGTTCTGCAGGTCCTCAAAATCCATCCGGCTGTTGTCCTACACGCTGCCCCCATCTTGGTGATATACTTGTAAAACGAGGCATCGTTGCTCATATCAGTCGCCAAATCAGGATCCCTTTCTTTCTCCTCTATAATTTCTCTTTTTAAAGGTCCTGGAAATTCCAGATAGCCTTTGCTTTCATGTCTCATTTCATTTAACACACACACACACACACACACACACACACACACACACAGACACACACACCCACACAGAATTTCGACATATAAATGTATAATTATTTGAAGATAGTGTTCTTTGTAACGCCTTCGAAATATTCTTTAAAATGAACATTTATAAAATATTAAAAGACAGTTTTGATATAAATATCAGGCAGATCATTCCATTTTGCGAGAACACATATATTTCGAACATATAGTTACCATCAATTTGTTTTTTTAGACACTGAGACAATTAATGCTCCGCGTATACAATTTAAATGAACATAAATATATGAATATGTCACTTTTGACATTGATCTCGTTTATTTAATAGGAATTTATCTTTTTCACACTGTGTTACTTGTCAAAACACTGCACTTAATTCTAATGATGTAAAAAATATTTAGTTGACTGTCATAGATTTAACTGAAGAGAAAGCTTAAGCTTAAATAAAATGAACAAAATGCGGTGTAGATGTCAGTTCCAAAATCTGTATGGTTCACACATGGGATTGTAAAACAAATTTTCCATAGAATGTCGTGACACCTGACGAATTTAACCCATATCTGATTGAACAAGTAAATTTATAATGGATCCTTAAATTGATCCTCTCCTATCATGATTCAAACCTTATTATTCTCAAGTGCAAGAGATGTATTACGAAATTATGAACACTATGCATTGACGAATGCGTTATCCACTATAACTGTTGGATGTTGTTCTCCGTTCGAGGTCACAGTTCAAGAGAGCGCGAGTTGCAAACTCTTTGAACGAGTGTAATGATTCCATAAGTATATGACATGTGAAGAACTTTGCTTCTCAGCCGAATGGCTCCGGCTTAGGTCATTCGGTGTAGCACTTTGAGTAAGTATTTCCTACTATAACCTCGGGTCGATTAAAGGCTGGTGAGTGGATTTTGTTGACGGAAACTGAAAAAAAGCACATCGTATATATATGTGTGTGTGTGTGTGTGTGAGAGAGAGAGTGTGTTTGTGGGCGAGGAGTACAAATATAACTGGTCATTCACCAATAACTACGACGAATGATACCGATGGTCTGATCAACGAAAAAGCCTTCTCGTTCAATTATTAACTTAGAAATAACAATGCACTCCATACCCACGCGTGTTCTTAAGGGAGTCCTCAGAGAGGTTCAGCGTGACACAAAATGTGATGACCATTGGAACTTTGAATTAGAGCTCTCACCCACTGTGCCAGCTGAGTAGACTGGAACATCATTAAATATAGTCCTTTCTACTATATGCACAAGGCCTGAAATTGTGGTGCTCAGAGTCAGTCGATTAGATCAACTCCAGTACGCAACTAGTACATATTTTATCGACTCCAAAATGATGAAAGGTAAAGTCGACTTCGGCGGAATTTTAGTTCAAAAGGTAGCGACAGGTGAAATACTACTAACCATTTCGTCCAGCGTGCTAAATATTCTTATTTCTTTATTACTCAGAAGGGGATAAATATACAGGGGACAAACAAGGAGAAGGATATTATGTCGATTACATTGACCTCACTGCGTAACTGGTACTTAATTTATCGACTCCGAAAGGATGAAAGGCAAAGTCGACCTCGGCGGAATTTGAACTCAGAACGTACAATCGGACGAAATTCCGCTAAGCATTTCGCCCAGCGTGATAACAATTCTGCTAGCTCGCGATTTTTTTGTGTACACTAGGCACAAAGCCCGAAATTTTGGATTTGGGGGTCCAG
>NC_068985.1:90089512-90090519 GCF_001194135.2 Octopus bimaculoides
ATCCCTTTTGATCCAAATCATCACCCCCACCAAAAAGCTCTACTTTGTAATTTGTCCATTTTCTGTATTTAGCCCTGTGTGGCTATAATAAAAAGATATCTATCTATCTATCTATCTATCCATCCATCTATCTATCTATCTATCTATCTATCTATCTATCTATCTATCTATCTATCTATAGTCATTTTTAAGAAGGAATATTATTTATAAGTTGAAAATATATAATTCCTTGCATAATATTATTAAAACTCATAAAGATATGTAATAATTAGTTATGATTTCGTACGTACCCAAATACATAAACATACACAGTAATTTGTATACGGATGGCGTAACAAGGTTACAAAATACAGAGTCATTCAAGTTATCTCCACTTCACAAGTTGAGCTAGCCTTTATTTTCATATGGTTATTGTTAAATAATGTCTAGAAATAATTATATTTGATTTTTCAGTGCACGGTGTGTGTGTATTTGGTTATATCTTCCAAATACATGCCACTGGCCAATGTAAGGTGGATTCATTACTTAATCGGGTGAGTTGTGTAGGGGCGCCACGGAGGATAAATTTGCTTAGGCATTTTGCTATGATGTGCTCTTCAACATTTTGCTGGAACCAATTGTGAACCAAGTTTTGCTTTACTCATCAAATTTTTTTATGTGCAACATTTTTTGAGCAATAATTAAAAGTTAACTTAAAAAAAAAAAAAAGATTGGATTAAACATTATGTACATCTAAATACACAATCAGTATCTTCATGCATGAAATAATTTTCTCATCTTCATTAAAGCTGAAAGTTAATACTCGCAATGCTACAAAATTATATATAATGTACATTTTTTTTTAATGTGTTTCTAACATTTATTTAACATCTTAACGAGAAAAGTGCATCGCCTTAAATATTCAACAGCGTTATATACAATTATGTGCCAAATGCAGTTTTGCTATGTATAGAGGAAATATATATTCGTCTAAAGAAGTTATATTTTATAGATATACCGTTAATAAC
>NC_068985.1:90091053-90096189 GCF_001194135.2 Octopus bimaculoides
TATATGTGTGTGTGTGTGTGTGTGTGTGTGTGTGTGTATGTATGTATATATATACACAGACACACAGACACACAGGCACAGACACACAGACACAGACACACACACACACATACACATATATGCATATATGTTATGTATTCATATACACGACCCGCACACATATGCATTCGGCTTTTACTTTCTTTAGCGCAAAGTTAGAAAAATAAGCGTAAATTGGAAACGTAGCTAGCAACATATCGTTCTACAACAAAACAAGTTACCCATGAGACCCCACCATAGATATAGCTGTCAAATAGTCTATGCGAATAGCTCACCAGCTTTAATATTATGATGTATTACTGCAATGGAATATTCCACTTAGCTGTCAGCACTGCCATAGACACGTAATTTATAACAGTGCAATCAATTTATAATGGGGCTTTAGACATTGCTTTCAAATCAGGTACATTAAAGATATTTCTTCAATATATACGTCTATAGGCTCTGAACTTCTGTGCCTGATCATACAAAAATCTAGGCTTCAAAACTTACCTGGCGCACGTGTGCCAAATATGGCATTTCCATAGTATAGCACACGCAAAGAAACAGATTTTTATATACATATAAATATGTGTATGTGAGTATGTGTATGTGTGTGCGTGTGTGCGCAGGAGGTTGTTTATAAATATAAGTATATACTGCTCTGGCGCTATGCAAAGCAGGTTCATTCAGATTTGCGTTTATGAATATAATTGTGTGTGAATGAGTTGACATAGAAAAACAAATTTATTAATATTTTATAAATGGAAAATTCAAATCGTTTCTGATTCACCCTACCAGGAACTATTTCATGAAGGGAGGGTGATTTGTCTGAACGGCTCATATTAACGTATCTGCATGTATTCTTAGATGGACTGACGTTATAAATATGTTGGACCGTACGTGCTTATTGATAGATTCACTATGGTAGATATAGGAAAATATGATATTATATTAGAAAGAAGATATTCATTTCCACCATCCTTCCGCATAAAGATATGTGCCACAATAATGTGAACGCTTGTCTGTTTGGAGTAATACAGATATTAAGCATTGTTTGACAATAAACTGAGAGCACTGAAAAACGTCTATATAACATGTAACTGAATTACTATTTTTTTCTGCAGATCAGGTATTTGAAGCTCATTGTGTGATAATTCACGTAACTACTACCCTATACTTTATAGCTTTCGCTAGTGGAATATTTAGAGAGATTATGTAAAGTATGGTGTTATAATGTAACAATATTTGTCCTGTTTCAATCTACTATCTCTCTCTTCTCTCTGTCTCTCTGTCTCTCTGTCTCTCTCTCTGTCTCTGTCTTTCTCTCTCTCTTTATATATGTATATACATATGCACATATATATTCATACATATATATACCTATATATATATATATATATATATATATATATATATTTGAAGAAAAGCAACAAAAATTCAATAGGTTATATCAGTACGTACGTTTCGTACAAACTTCATTTATTCATGTAGTGAGAACACTACATAAAATGTGCAATGAAAATGTACTCCTCGGCTGCATAATGGAATTTCATTTTAGAAAGTCATTTTGTGGATGTGTGCAAAAAACAAGAGTAAGAGAAGAAAAAATGCCATCTTGACTGGGCTGGTATTCAACGGTCTATTCACTAGTTGGACAATATCCAATGTCTCTGTTAATCATACTTGGGAATCCAGCAGGAAAGTTTAATAATGTTTGCTTTTCATGTGAATATGTAGGAGCTACTTGCTGACTGTGTCCACGAATTTCCCAAGAGGAGTAGTTGGAGAAAGAGAATGGGTTAACCTTTAAATAGTAACAGTCATCATCTAAAGTTTAAATTCTAAACTATAAAACGAGGAGAAACTCGAGGGACTAATCAATGTGAATGTGATTATATTTTAGTCTGCAATGTTTTTGAGAAATAGGATGTGAATGCGACATATTTCCCCACTTATTTGAAGAGTGATTCATCATCTCCCAGTATTAGACTTTTTAAGCAATTCAAATATTTAGAAGCTTACATTTTACAATTTTTGCTTTATAAGTTTGAAACTTTGCCTAAAATTTGATATATAACCAATATACAGTATTAATTTTCAATACAGTCGAAAATGGCTCAGTTTCATATCACATGGTTAGGATCATTTGTAGTCAAAATGCTTATATATCAAAACGAAATTTCAATCATAAGTAAATAGCTGTTCAAATTTGTTACCGGTTCATTTTAATCTGGACGGGAAGGCCGTCCATTTCAGAGTTAACTGCCCAGCTATTTACGGTTCATTTACAGCTGAATGCACTGAGTGAAATTAATATAACGCATCATACTGCCCAGGATTGTTGATTTTTTCTATTAAAATATTCGCATTTAGTTACAATGCTCTCTACATGTTTCTCGGTGTTTCACTAGTAGAATTCCCATGTGTATGTCACAGACGTTCATCCACTATTTAGTGCTGTTGCTTGTTGCGAGGTCAAATGTCTGAAATATAGCGAATCCTGAACATCGAATGTGAATCAACTTAAATTGCATTATGACATCAACGAATTCCTCGTACGTGTGTAACAGAATAATTCCACACGTTACCCATATTTTGCTGCGAATCAGTTTTATCTAATATGTTTATAACTTTGATAGGTTTCAGCCAGTAGAGGCCCAGGTCATGTCTAACTTAATAACACCACCTGATGAAGTCTTTTAGTCATATATGGGGCACCATGGCCCACTCTAGGAAAGAGTGATTTTTGTTGGAGACATATCCGGGTGTAGGAAATTGGTCTGGTATTTTTAGAAGAAATATGTCTAGTGAACGCTTGAATTTTATGGGATCCGTTTCCGTTTTCACGTATTTTGGTATGGTATTAAAGAGAGCTGGCTGAGGTAAAGTAATTGTGATGGAATGTTGATATGTGTACCGAGTTCAATTTTTTGTAGTGGGTGGATAGCGCGGGGGCCAAATCCTGGATGTATTTTAAAATTGATGCCAACATCATTTGTTCAATATTGATGGAATATTTTTCACATAACACAAATGATGTAGCGCTCCCGGCGGCGTTGGAGGGAGTAGAAATTGTGTATTTAAATTGCAATTTTCCTGACGTATGCCCTTATCTTCAAGCATTTTAGGTCTCAAGAGGAACATTATGCAAGTAGGAATCATACGCACTTGTTCTGTTTCACTTCTGGATTTTCTCTTTGTTTCTTGTTGAACTGTTTCTCCAATGAAGTAATCGATTGTGAGAATAATACCCCGGTGAAACTACCAATCAGGTTTGTGAATGTTCTTTCGTTGCTCTTTCGTGACTTCATCAAATACATATCTCTCTACGCCAGGTCTGCTTCAGGACCTGAAGTAGTATTTTTACTTACTACGTTATAAGAAACTAACAGAGGTACAACAAAATTCATAATACAAGTTCCATAGCAATTTTTGTTTCAATGAAACGTTTTATGCATTATTAATAAAAAAAAAAAATTTAATGGCGATGCAAAACCCCATCATTAGATTTGTTATATGCATCTCGCCAATCATGACAAAATATTTTTAGTACTGATATGTAGAAAAGATATTACATTTCTCTTAATATGTAATGTAGTAGGCTCGTTCCACGTAGTTCGAAATTTGTTAGTACATATACATACATATACGCGTGCACGAACGCGTGTGTGTGTGATTGTCCCGTACCACCGCCTGAATAGCGATGCTGGTCTGTTACGCGGTTCGGCAAGTGATCGATAGAATAATTACCAGGCTAAACTATATAGTAACTATTGCTGTCGGTTTCGAATGAAACTCAAGGCGGTGCTGCAGCATGGCCGTATTCAGATGAATGAAACTACCAAACACATATATACTTACCTATATCGTTAAAAGAATTACTTGTCCTAATGCTAAAGGTGTTCGATTCAGGATCGTAAGATTAAAGTTCTATTGCCAAATAGGGCGGTGCTTTACGTGCATGAGAGAAAGACTTATGTTCGCATTGACCCAGCAGTACACGCCAGCCCAGTAAAAGATTGACCATGGGAAAGAATGATCTATTTAAATCAACTGTTGTGACTCAGATCACTTAAACACTACTGGAACCTGGCAGCGAGTACTAGGAGCCACAGAACTCGAGGCAATAATCTCCAGAGGTTGCGTCTTCTGCTGCTGCTGCTGCTGCTGTTGTGTTTCTTGTTATTGTTGCTGCTGATGTTGTCATTGCCATAGTTACAGCTGTTGCTGTTGCTGATGTTATAGATGGTGACGAGGAGTAGGAGGAAGCGGAGGAAAACGACGGCAACCACGACGATGATCATTGGGGCGGTGGTAGTGATGGTGGGAGTGGTGGTGATAATGACGACGACGATGATGACGATTATGACGACGAAACGACACTTACGCGGTAATAAATCTTAAAGAAATATAAAAGATTGGGCAACGAAATTACGAGATAAACAATAGATATTATAAAGCAGATACGATAATATAACAAGGAAGATGACAGTTTGTTTGATAAGGCTTCCATAAATAAAACAGAACAAACAATTGACAATAATTATCGCTTCATTGCGTCGAGTATATAATTATATAGCATAATTATTGTAGTTAGCGTTGTATGAAGAGAAACTGATAACTGTAAGTACGAAGTACTGATGATGCTGATGATTCAGAGATGGAATGAAAATTCATAATAATTATTCAATTGTCCAATTAAGTCTTATTTCAGAAGTATATATCGAAATAATTACAGTAGCGAATGTAATTACTTAATTATTTAATCTGTGTATTATATTTTTGTTATCTTTTAAATTATGCCATGGAATCAATACGTCATCATTGAAATTCAGAAATTCTACTGTAAATTATGTTTACCGATTTCTGTGAAGAAACCCGCAAAATATACAAACAATATATTTTATGTTTGCTTGTATGTATATATGTGTGTGTGTGTGTGTGTGTATGTGTGTATGTGTGTGTACATATGTGTGTGCGCGCGTATACAAACACATACACATATGTATATTCATATACATACACATGTTCGCACTCGTGTCTGCGCTTAGCTGTATGCATCATGTGATTAAATTATATATACATATATATATATACATATATATATATACATAT
>NC_068985.1:90096451-90101798 GCF_001194135.2 Octopus bimaculoides
ATATATATATATATAGATAGATAGATACGACGGGCTTCTTTCAGTTTCCGTCTACCAAATCCATTCAGAAGGCTTTGGTGGGACCGAGGTTAGAGTAGAAGACACTTGCCCAAGGTACCACGCAGTGGGACTGAACCCGGAACCATGTGGTTCGTAAGCAAACTACTTACCACATAGCCACGCCTGCGCCTATACGAATATTTTTATAAAAATATTTATGGGTGTGTTTGTCACATTTAAACGGAAAAGCTGTGTACAATCACACAGATAACACAGACACACACACCAGTCAGTATTATATGTTAGCAGCCGAGATATATTCTAAATATCTCCAGAATGGAAACGCAATGATATGGGAACCAGGCGTTCAGAGCTTTCAATGACATATCCTAACAGTTTTGAGGGGCAATAAAACCGCATTAAATATCGCATTGAAAAGTTTATCGCCAAAAGAAATGAGAAAAAAATTGGGACTGATTTCAAACAGTATCTAACCATTTTTGGATGTATCAGATTTGATAGATGCATGAATATAATAGCAATTATCTTTACAATACCTTTTTTTGTTTTGAAGTTGAGATTGAAAAAAATCGACCTTGCTTATGAAAAGATTTGGACAGAAATCCCTAAGTTACTTCCGTTCCTTCACATATGGTAATATACGAATATTCACAAAGAATATGTAATTGTAAATCATGTACCGAATAGCAGGTAACTCTTTTTAATGTTTATGTAAGAGACCTTCATTAAAAATATATGCATGAAGGAGAGTTATAGGCTGATCGATAGAGATTGTAATATAACGTAACTGACACTCCTGGTAGTTGAAAGTACAGTAGTTTTAAAAAGAACGGAGTTGTAAGAGAAGAGCTAATGTTTATAAACCTAAACATCTATTTATGTGATGTTCGTTCTACATTTGACAATTTGTACGTCGTTTTTCTTTTTTTGGAATCGCTAAATATTTTGGTAGAGAGTCAACGATGTTGGAGATCAGAAAGATTAAATTTATAGTTGATAAAATGTTAGCTGACAGGGAGGAGTGGAAGCCATCAATATACAGGAGGGAAATTGTGTTACTTGTATGATGCCACCTCACGCCGGGTATCAATATTTTACTCAATGCTCTCTGAATATTATAAAGGTTGCATTACTTGGCATGGACAACTGCAACGGGGACAAAAATGCCAAGCTCAGCAGAACGCAATAGAACAGGCGTTCTGACTGCAATCACACACTGGAGCCTAGCCAACAATTACAGTATATCCTTGGTCAAGTGCTTACGAACAATGAACACGTCTATTGAAAATGTTCGCTACTGTGTTCAATTCCTAGCCGGAGAAGGTTGGTGATGGAACATATTTCAAAGAATACTTGTCATACTTCCGGAAAGAATCAGATTTTCCCAATACCTGAACTCCAAATGCTTCCAATTTTTATGGGAGGGTTTACTAGCTTTGGGGTGTGGTTGAGAAAGACATTCACCTCTCTACCAATAACACCAATGCCGAGCTGGAGACCAAAATCAAGGAGGCATTCAAAGATCTTCCCAGCGATGTAGTGAGGAACGCATGTATCAGATGCCGAAGACACCTTGAGGCGGTGGTGTTCATTATTTGTGGGTACTTTAAGTAGACAAATCTATCACTATAATAATGTAGTTGATATCTTTTGATATTTCTATACTTTTACTCTTTGTTGGGGTATAGTTTTCCTTTTATTCTATGAAAACATGTTTGTGATTGTGTGTCTGTCAGTAGTTATTGCGACTTTGCTTTGAATAATGCACTCT
The DNA here is from genome assembly GCF_001194135.2 of Octopus bimaculoides. Classification (NCBI taxonomy): domain Eukaryota; kingdom Metazoa; phylum Mollusca; class Cephalopoda; order Octopoda; family Octopodidae; genus Octopus; species Octopus bimaculoides. Next base: position 90,098,244 of record NC_068985.1, read on the forward strand.
GTCCTTTGTTTTATTTCAAAGTACATGTTGTTTAAATATCAATATACTGAAGGAATTCTGAGAAAAGAGATTTAGAAGGTAGACAATTGGTTAAGACTGCAAATGCTAGAGAGATTTATTCTTGCCCGAGAAAAAATATTAAAAAAGTAAGTTACTAATGTATATAATCTGCAAATGGAATTATATGTGCTGGGTTGTGTATAATGTCAAACCTTTCGCGAATATTAATATTTAAATAAGTAATGAAATATAGGAAAACTAATTTCTTGTATAGTGCTTTATATTTGCACTCTTTCATCCGCCACAAGCCCGACCTTCCTACTTCTAATAATAGCGGTTTTGTGGCATATTTTACATATCATGGTATGTTGTTTTCTTCTGCTCTAATGCTGTGTTCGCATCCAAAAAGTTCTCTTCCCCCTCTTTTTCTTGGTACATAAAGTCTGTCCGTGTCACTTTTTGAGTGGAATGACACATCTAGTTAGGAACTTCCTTGTCTTTCTGTCTAAGTTGTTTAGTTCGTCTACTGCCCATGCCATTACCCCTGCTCCATTTCTAAGGAGTGAAACAGCTCAGGTGTTGATAGCTTCGATCTTAATCCGTCCGTTTGATTTCAACTTAAGGATTTGCCTCAGTCGGCGCAAGTACCCCACCATAATTTTTTCTGTCGCTTCTTTCTCCATGAATTTATCCATTTCCAAAATCCTCAACTGCTTATAGCCCGTCTCTTCTATCTGCTTCATAACCTACCCCGTCGTTGTTTTTGTTGTTGTTGTTTAAAATATCCTGCCAGAATTGATAGAATGCCGCAGAAAATACTTAGCGTCATTTCGTCAATTTGTACGTTCTAAGTTCAAAGTTCAATCTTAACAAATGAAACGCATCAAAAACCGATGTTTTGCGTTTCGTCCTTTTGGGGTTGAGAGAATATGTTCCAAATGAGTTACAGGTGTAATCTACTACCCCGCTCCTCCAGAATGTCAGGCCTTGTGCATTTACTGGGAAGTATTATTGTCGTTCGTGTTATTTATGTCATTTCGGTCACAACCAACGATCCATGTCCGTAAGTAATAGTAGGCACGAACACCGAGTTAAAGGTAACGAGTTTGTGTTTTATACCATATCAAAATTCTAATTTCCACACATGCGTATACATACGTAACACTATGCATATATTTGTAAGTGCATCGTACGATGTTTTATTTATTTATTGTTCTATAACTTGTCTAATTAAGTTTGGAAAGTAATTAGTAAATAATACACTTCCTAATAAAACAACATATTCCTATATTCAATTAAATTGTACGTGTAGGATATTTGTAGATTAATGATGACATATAGCTAATAAATGGTAGAACGTTGGTGGACGGGAAGATTTATCTGCCTGTGCGGAAATATAATTAAATTTTTCATATAGATATATATTTACCACGAAATTTTCAATCGGAATTTATAAATTAAAATATTTGCAGGGAATTTCAGCGGAAACCAGAACTCTCTATGAAAGAAGCTTTTGGAATTTAAGCATAAACTTTACAGATACACACACATGCTCACACGCACAGACCTACAAATACATAGATATTTATACGGGGTCCGCCATAAGTAACTATATATTTTCTTTTGCTTGTAACTTTCTTGATACTTATTCAATTTTTCTATTTCATATGTCATTTGAAAGCTGAAATATTTTCAGATATACTGTTATATCGTTCAGGTCCACCCGATTAACAAAAAAGCCAAAGATTGCGGTTTTGAAATGTTTCTGCACAAAGTTATTTAGCTATGCTACAGAAGCTGCTTTTGCCATAATTACAACAGCAGGACGGAGCAGAGGGTCTGCACTTTCAGCAGGATGGGGCACCGGCCCATTATGCTACGCTTGTGCGAGACTGGCTGGGCGCCAACCTACCTTGGCGATGGATTGGCAGGCGAGGACCGCTTGAGTGGCCGTATCGTTCGCCGGATTTGACTCCACCCGACTTTTTCCTGTGGGGCGTTCTCAAAGAGAAAGTCAACTCAACAAAGCCCCGCACCATTGCTGAACTTCAGGAACAAATTCAAGCTGCCATTGCTCATGTGCCGTTGGGGTTGTGCGCCAAAGTATGCCGCTCAATCCCTGAAAGATTAGCAAAGTGCATTGAGCTCCACAGAGAGCACACGGGGCTTTAAAAACACATCACGTTTTATGTTGCAACAAACTTTAGTGTACCCTGTGTTACTTTCTGTATTGTAGTAGCTTATTTCTTTTATGTCACAGTTATCATGTTGAAATAAAAAGATATAGTTACTTTTGGCGGACCCTGTATAGGAATTATTGCATTACATGAGCCACATTATAAAATCAACTTCCTTAGCTTGAAGATCTTTCTGTTACGAAAAGCAGTAGAGCCAGAACTGAGTGCATGCAACATTTGACAGCTTGCAAGTAGGTGTAAGAAATTACAATATATGTGTGTCTTTGTGTGTGTACTTCACTTTTTTTATTTTTTAAATTTTAAAATAAATGTTGACCGGTCAGGAACCTCGTAGCAGAGTTCTGAAAGAATATAACTTATTTTAATCACCATCCTTTAAATATTTACGTCTTGCAAATGTTTATAGTCAAATATAGTGTATTCTTCCCTTTCGATGTATTAGTAGGTAGAATCCAAGTAGTTATAGAATATATGACATTGATATAATTGAATTTTAATATCGAATATTATCAAAATTCACAATACCTATATCGTATACGACATTGCCAACTGAAATATCTATTTGCTAAATTTATACAACCATTCAATATTCTTTAGGTCTCTATTTACTTTCATTTAATATAATTAATAATGTTTGAGTCGAGTTGATATATTTTCAAACGATTATACTATGTTATTTGACAACGGAGAGTATTCTTATAAAATCATTTTTAAGACAAATTCCTTTGAAGGCGTAACAGTAATTCTACTTCAAAATGAAACACATGCGATTTACCAGTAGATGGCGCAGCGGCAACAATTACTCCAAGTAACAATTGCAGACTGAACTTCAATAACAGTGAATTGAAGCGAGCCATGAAGAATTTAAAGGTAGTGGAATTGCACTTCATCTAAAAGTATGTACATGCATAGTTTTATTAAATATACGCGTTGCCTATAACAGCAGCATTTTTGTATGTATCTAACAACGTATGCTTGCATGCATGCATATATATGTCAGGTCGCTCTTATAAGTATTCATGAGCGCTACTGGTAACATGTAATCCAGTACAACCTGTCTCATGGTCGGGTCGTCGGCGACTAAACTGGCAACCCCACCAAGTTCGCTTGGTGAGGAGGGTGATTGTTGGCATCCTGCGGGATGAAAAATAAGACTCGTCAAAAGGACGTAAGAACTACTGTGTAGTAACGTCCACCCAGCAATGTTTGTTTCTGTGTGTGTGTTTAAATTCTGTGTGCGCGTGTTGTTGTGCTGTGCTGTGTGTGTGTGTGTATATTTTTATATGCATTTCTTTTTATATATATATATGTATATTTTTTTTATATTTACTACTTTTTTTTTATATATTTACTTTAT